>NW_025335409.1:8587549-8626419 GCF_004798865.1 Varanus komodoensis
GAGAGAGGGAGAGAGGTGAAGAGACTGCTAACATTCACAACATATTATGGAAATGAATTTGCATAATCTAATTTACTTTCTTTTGGTTCCATCGTCAATGCGAAATGGCGCTTGTTCTCTGAGCCTCTCTCACAAACCTATGGCTATAAAAGGAGACACAGCTGGCAAAGCGAACATTTTGCGAGTGACATGCAGATTTATTACCTTGCTGGAATTACCTTCAGTAGCTAAACCATAATAAATTGGACCATCAGTGGAATATTTATTCCCATGAAATGGGCACGTGGTCTCCAGAAAGTATGGCATCAGCTGGGAGCCAGTAATGAATCTGCTGAACCATACTCCACCTGCAGACAGATTGTGCTGATGTTCCCTAAGAAGGCTCCTGGTATTTATTTCTCCCTTTCACAGTTTCCCACCAACTGAGGGCTGCATTCATTCATTGGATGGTTGGGACATTTGTCCTGAGCACCAAACAAAAAGTCATCTGCATGGGAGGTGATACTATTCAGCCAATTGCAGGGATGGTCCCATGGCAGCTAACTTCCAAGCCAGGAATGGACAATTCATTTGAAGAAGAGCCTGAACATGGTTAAGAAATGTGGCTATGCAGCAGCAGCAAGCAAGCAAAGTATAGGCCCGGTGAGGGGAGAGATAGAGAGAGAGGGAGAGAGAGAGATGAAAGTAAAGATGGGTTGCAGCTGGAGATGAACGTCCTGCCAGCAGAACAAAGACCAGATCACATTTCTCCTCTCTTCTGCAGTCAGCTAGGTGCACTCCAGACCAGCTCTGGAGTGCCTGGGAACCCTCTAGAGCATATCTGGAGCGTGTTCAGGCATCTAGTGAGCTGCAGGGGACAGGAGAAGATGGCACATGTAGAAGTCCACTTGCATGATGTCGGATCTGGCTCAACATGGATTATGTTGATATTATTAGATGCAATGTGCAGGGAAAAAGTCCTTGACTCTCATGCATCCCTGATGCATCCAGCAAAGTGCAATCACGGGAGCTGAAATATCATAGGAGGCTTAAAAATCCAAGCAGGATCGATGGGGTTAAACTACAGAAGAAAAGGAGATGATATTTTTGTGTTAATTTTTGTAACCTCAGAAACATGTGGTTTCTAGTCACATACCACAGATGTGCCTTTTCCACCTGCAATTTGATTCTGCACTTTTTAATTGCATATGCAGGCAGCTTTGTTCCTATATTTCCTTAACCAAGGATGTGATACTGTAGAAGAGGCTGATCCTCTTCTCTTGCCTGAGATATAAGTGGTGCTCAGATGGAGCAGCAACTCCAGACTTTGGGTAATGAAACAGGAACGCCTCTTGGCCGATTAAGAGTCAGTGTCATCCAAGAGCAATGTTGATGTTATTTTCTTATAAGGGTTGAAAGCTGTGCCACAGTTGCCTACGGAGAAAGCCAAAGCAGGTGTGAAATTTATTCAAGATGAATGCTCCTCCAGATGGGATTGGCAGTCCAGTGACCAGTAATCTCTGTGCTGAAGAAACCAGACAAGCTGGGCTCTGGGCTCTTCTCCATCTCTTGTGCAGAGATGGGTCCTGACAGAACATCTGGCAGCAAGCAGAAAGAGCAGCCTGAACTCAGCCTTCTGCATCCAAAAGCCATCTACGCCTGTCTCAAAATACGCCAATGGGAACAGTTTTTCCACAGTGCAGCTAAATGGATATTTTTCAAACAAGTTGCAATTGTGACATTCAGCCTCCTTGGAAATTGGGTTAGGAACATGAGGGGAAGTTGAAGTCATAACTGCTCTCAGGAATTTGGGTTGGATACCAAATGCGCATCCAAGCAATTAATCCAGGAAAATGATCTACAGTCTGCTGATGAAAATTAATCAGGGATCATCAGACTGCAGGATCCCTAAGGTGTGCTGAGCCATGCCACCATAGGTACTTCTTCACTAGCATTTAGTGTGGATTCAGCATTGAGTAGGCAGGCATTATTCACACACTTTTTATATACTATCCACATAACCCCATCTTAGAATCTTGGGATCATAGAATACTGGAGTTGGAAGGGACCATGAAGCCCGTTGCGTCCAACCCCTGCTGCTGCAAGACACCAAGTTACACCATCCCACTCAGATGGCTGTCCAATTTCTTTGTGGATGTCTCTAGTGTGGGACAGCCCAAGACCTCTCCAAGAAACTGGTTCCACTGTCATATTGCTCTGACAGTGAGGAAGGTTTTCCTGATGACCAACCTGAATATGGGTTGTCGCAGCTTGAATTGATTATTCCGTGTCCTACACACTGTCATCAGCAAAAAGAGATCTTATTCTTCCTCTTTGTGACCATCTTTGAGGTACTTATAGAGAGTTATCATGTCCCCACTCAATCTTCTCTTCTCAAGGCTGAACACACCCTGTTTGCTCAATCTCTCCTCATAGGGCAGTATTTCCAAACCTTGGATCATTTTTGCTGCACTCCTCTGGACCCTTTCTAATTTTTCGGAATCTTTCTTAAATCACCCAGTATAAAGCTGCTTCCTTGCTCCCTGAGCCACCAGTGAAAGGAAATGAGCTTGCATAACATCACTCCAACAAAAAGAGGAAAGGTGACATGTCAGAATCTAAAGAGGAAGCACTTGTTAAAGCAGAATGCACAAAGGGCCACACAAAGAGGTGAGCTTACTCAGAAGCAAGTACAAATGCTTTCTGTGGTACTTGCTTCCAGGAATGCCAGTGCAGGAGTCTCAGTTTGGCTATCTGAAACAAGAAATAATGGCCACAGCTTTCCTCTTTCCCTACCTTTCCCTGTACTGTTCCTTAATTTGCTGCCTTTAAAAGAATTCAACTCAGGTTCATAGTCAGTGCTCATGTATCTGACACCAAACCCAGTTTTCATAAGGGACTTTTAAAAAGACCTTCAAAACAAACATGCACAATGTTTTCAGCCTCAAGAGCTGCATCGGGCAGTTCCAGGTGGGCATGTCCAAATGGGGGCATGCTAACAGCACAAATACACATGTACAGGCTTGGGGAATCCCTGTCTTTTCTTTTTTGCAAGGCAATCCCTCCAGGTCTCATGGGGAAGGAATGTATTCAGTGTTTAAAAGTCCTCTGGCTTACCTAAAGATTTTTCTAGCGTCAGCAGTGATGATACAGGGAACCTGACCATTCTGGATGATGACTTCCTAGGTGTCAACGATACTTCAGAGGATTGCATGAACCATGAATATAGCACTTTCTCCGACGGCTTGGCTGTGAGGCTGGCTTTGGACTCGGAGTTACAGTGGAACTGGACTGGGGCAGAGGGCAATTGACAGTGTGCTGCCTCAGCTCTGCATGGATATTAAAAATCAACCTGGTGAAATTGCGTTTATTTACAATTAGTTCAAGATAAGCTCTTTGCAGCTGAGAGAAAGCTACATATTTCTATATTCATACAACATCAGTTAGCTAACACAGTAGTGTGCTGGGCTCCAAAACTTCCAAGGTGTTGGCTAGGTTCAGAAAACACAAGCAATGGTGTGTGTGTGTGTGTGTGTTTTAACCAGTGTTTATTTATTTAGTTATATTTATATCCCACCTTTTTTCCTTTTCAAGGCAGCTTACACAATTCTCTCAATCTTGTCTGACCAACAACCTAGTGAAGCAGGTTGGGATGAGAGTCTGTGATTGGCTCAAAATCACCCAGTGAGTGGGGACTAAAACCCAGAGCTCTGCATCCCAGCCCACGATCTTAACAAACATACCACACTGTCTCTCAGTGATCTATTGTATTGTCTGAACCCAGTTGGGATATTTCATCATGTTAAGTTTGGTCTTTAGAAGCCAAAATATGAAACAACAGCATGTTCTATTGTTTCTCTGTACTACCATGACTTGTTGTGTTGTCTGAACCAAGGATCATAGTTTTCACCATCATGGTATGCAACTATCATGGAGTCCTCTGGAAAGAATGGCAAGTGCAGGAGCTGCTCTAGCAAGAGAGCCAGTGTGGTGTAGTGGTTAAGAGCATGGGACTGGGACTCAGGAGATCTGGGTTCTAGTCCCTGCTTGGCCATGGAGCCAACTGGGTGACTTTGGGCCAGTCACAGACTCTCAGCCCAACCTACCTCACAGGGTTGCTGTTGTTGTTTTTAAATAAGTTTTATTTGAGAAATTATAATCCTAAAAAAACAAAAAGAAAACTACAAACAACATCCATCACAAAAACATCGAGCCCGCTGAGTCAGCCCCCACACCCTTCTTTTTCCATTTATGATAACTTAAAAACATATTTAAATCTATGTGAAGTCCCATTTCTCTAGCCAATAATAAAAAGATTCCCAAGTTTGATAGAAGTCAGTGTCTTCCCTCTCCTTCAAAATCAATCTACCCTAAAATCAATCTACCCATTTCTGCACAGTCCAGGATCTTTTAATCAGTTCATCGGTGGGTAGTTCTTCACATTTCCAGTGTTGAGTGAATGCAATCCTCACCGCAGTGATTACATGTAAAAGCAGATACATTTCTTATTTACTAATGTCCTCCAGTATAATGCCTTATAAAAAAAACTTCAAGTTTAAAAGCTAAGGATTTTTGTAACATTTTCTCCACCACATATAATAAAAATACCCAATTTATGTTTACATATCCAACATCCATTTGACATATTTGGAAACACCTTAGCTAATCTATTTGGCGACAGATACCATCTATAACACATTTTATACAAGTTTTCTTTATACGAAGTTGCTAATGTTACCTTGATATTTCTCTCCCACAGCTTTTGCCACTTTTCTAATTCAATATTATATCTAAGATTTTGTGCCCATGTTATCATAGTTTCCTTAACCTGTTCATCTTCTACTTTTCTATCAACTAAGAAGTCATATAATCTTTTAATCATGTTCTCATCTAAGTATCACTTGGTCAAATGCTGTTAAGTCTTTATAAAAACCCCACACTTTACAATCTTTAGCATATCTCGATTGTATCTGCACCTTATGCCACCAAGAGATATCAGTTCCCTGTTCTTGTATTTCTTAATTCAATTTCAGTCCTCCATCTTTATCCAAAATGTCATCGTATCTTATAATCCCTTCAAAATTCAATGCATTTGGATACACAAAAGCTTCCATGGGTGAAAACCATCTTAGTAATTAATTATACAATTTTATCTTTAACTTTTCCCACACCAACATTAATGATTTTCTAGCATAGTGACTTAAAAAAGAACCATGTGTCTTAGCCTTCTCATACCACATATAAGCGTGCCAGCCCATTTGCAAATCATTCCCTTTAAAATACAAAATTCTCTTATTTCTTCTTTACACCTCTACCTCTTCTCTCTTCCTTTGTTTTCAGTATCTGTACTTCTTGCTGTAAATCAGTATCCACTTCCAGTGTCTGTACTTCTTGTTGTAAGTCAATATTCACTATTTCTCCTTCCTCAGAATGATATGTTGTTAGTTCCATTGGTTTGGCACTTATTCCTCCTTCTTTTGAGGCACCCGGCTCTTCCTCTTCAAGCAAACTTCTAAATTTTTCATAAAACTCTTGTGCCTTAAAAATCGAGTCCAATTTGTATCTTGTAAAGTTACAGGTGAAAAATATTCCTTCTGTCATTAGCCACCTAAACATAATCTCTCTCAAATAGTTAGATGACTTCTCCATCTCTAGTATAACAAGAGAATCCCATAGTGATTTGTTTGTTTGCTTTATTAATTGTGTTTCTTTACCATTTCAAGTTTTTCATGCGCCTGTTGTATTTTTTGTGTATTCTGTTCAGTTTTAAGTCGAATGTCCGCCAATTGGGTTGATACCTCCTTAATAGAATTATCCAGTTCGTCAAGACGTTCTCTTTGTTCAGTTGAAATGTTTTCCTGTCATGTTGACATCGCCTCTTGGGATGCTTGCAAGGCTGTTAAGGATGTCTGTATCGCCAGAAGCGTCATTTGTAGCTGTTTTTGATATTTTTCAACATCTGCTGCTTTAGGCTGATGAGTTGGACTCTGAGCAGCTAATGTAGGTGCCGAAGAGGAGGAAGAGTGTATTTTTTTCATGATGATAATAATTTTTGCCAAAAATTACAAGACAACAACAGAGAAGAGAAAAGAAGAAAAAAAAAAGAAACTTGCTATAAATCCAATGGCAGCAAAGGACTATTTTGTCTTTAAATGATGTCACAAAGGAAAGTTTGTTTTTCTTGGCATTAAAACAGCTTTAAGGAAGGACTGTACCAACAAAGAAAGAGGATTCCAAAAAATAAAAAATGGCCGATCAGCAAGTAAACTTTGTCCTTCTATCACTTATTCCACAGTAATTATTTATTCTGATTCTTCGCCCTTGAGGAGGTTAGAAAAAAAAGATCTTTCTCTCCAGTCTCAAACTTTCCAAAAAAAACCCCTCAGTCCTCTCCCCCAGATCAGTTGCCGCTTAAAACTCTGTGGGGGGAGGAGGAATTCCTCCCTCCATCAAAGGGGCTTTCCTTTCTTCTTTATGCCAATTAGTAACTGCTGCAATTCTTTCACGGGTAATATTGAAGAGAAGAAAAAAAATAGAAATGCTCACCCAGCAGGTCCGATGAACTTCTAGCTATTTATTCTATGCTATTATCTGGCCGTCTATGGCTTGCAGGGAGTTGATCTCTCCCCTGTGCTGTTTGATTGAGAAAAGCCCGAATTTCTCCCAGTAAATGCAGAGACGCTGCCCCACACCAACCGGAAGAATGCTCAAACAAACTAATCGCCCCGGCAGGGCTTGGATGAGCCCCCACAGCTCACTCTCGAACAAATACCAGCGTGATAACAGGAGCCCCTGCTCTTCGCAGCCGTATCGCCACGATGCCAACCAGAAGTCCCTCACAGGGTTGTTGTTGTGGGGATAAGATGGAGGAGGAGATGTAAGCTGCCTTGAGCCCTTTGAGGAAAAAGGCAGGATATAAATCGATAAATAAATAAATCTAGCATATATGTGTGAGCCAATGAGGAAGAGGCAGGCAACCCAGGCAGGGAGCAATGCGCCTTGGGTTTTAATTTCAGGCACAGTGGTTGATGAGATGCATGCCAATAGTAGGAGGACTGAGTAGGGAGGATGGAAACTGTTAACATAGAAGCCATTTGATTGTGTGTCAGGTAGAGCATGGTAAAGAACTGTAAACCATGGTAAATACACCAGCCACTATATCATCTCTGTGGATTGTATCCCATGTTCATCTAACTTAATTCCCATTCATTTCCAGAGTTCTCCTCCAAGTACGACTAATATGAGATACAAACCTGTGCATGCAATATAATGCAGACATCAGGAAAGAGTAAACATGAACTAATTATAAATAATGAGTTAGATTTTTAATTACTAAAATACTCATTATTGGTTTGATTGAATCATTTTATGCTGTATACATTTGTTTCAAATGTTTTACATTACTGGAAAGTTGCTCCTTTTGAAAAGCAACATATACATTTTTATAAATACATACATGTTACATTCCTGGAGACAGATGGCATTTTTTGGAAAAAGCTGAGTAATGCATGATCACACATCTACAACAGGTTGTGGAAAATGAGTGATATCAAAAATGTTCATGATGGGATGAATGTTGACATCTGGAGTTCAGAAAATTCAAAGTGCTGATGCTCATTTCTCCATGGCTAGGAACCAAAGCAGTTGACGAAATGCTTGCCTCCACCTCAGCCTGCTCATAGATGGAGATCTTCACTGGAGATCCTCCTACCATTAGAGTGAGGTGACTGGCAACTGAGGACAAGAACTTCTTAGTCAATCCAGTCCTGGGATTTTGTGGGGGTGGGCTTGGTCACCAGTCAGGAACTTTTAATTAAATTGTTATTGGGATGAACCAGTGTGTGTGTTTGTACAGGTGCAGGTGTGTGAGTTAGAGCTATTTAGAAGGGCAGCTTTCTAATTTAGTAAATAAATAAAAGGTCAAATGCCATTCCTGTCAATCCCAGATTAATTTTGCAGCTGCCCCCAACCAGTTATAAATTTCCTCACTTTTCAGACATACACATGTGAATTCTGACTAATATCTAGTTGACAGCATCACCATCTGCTGGTGTATTTTGAAGGCGTGGATACTTAGAATATTGGCTGAGAGGCATCAGCATTCCCATTCACCCTCTCGTGGACATTCATTGTACCATACAGACTCACCGTTTCTATCTCATTCTGCTTCAACAGGTGCCTCAGGGTTCCAAGGTCCTGCAAACACCTGTAAGCCCTGTTTGACCAGATATGATGGGATGGTATAGAACCAGTGAGTGCACATATATTAGGTAATGATGGCTTCTTCAAACCAAGCTAAACTTTCTTAAAAACTATAGCTTGTCTGTCCAGAGTTTGAGAATGAGGACAAAAATGGTACTGACCAAGAACCCTGAGGCTCAATGGACTCATTCAGAATAGAAGGGAGAAGAAACTTGACCATGTTCCCTCTCTCTTCTATTTCCAATAATGTTTTCTTGCTACGCATCTCAAATACAGTGACACATCTTTGGAAAACGCTCTCAGTTTGGGCATCCCATCTTTCCCACCATACCAGTCTGAGAGTCAGCAAGAGAAAGACCAGCCACACCAAAGTGCATGGTGCTGGAGCAGAGCATGGTGCCCACCAATTTGTCTGCCAGACTCTGCAGTCTCTCCACCACTGGTGGGTATGCTACCTCTTACTCCAGATGGTACTCAACAAACACAAGCCTTCCAGGTTTTGCTCAGTGCTACTTCATCTCTGTGCTCAGGGAAAGTGCCCAGCAAATTTCGTAGCAAAGTCAGCCCTGCTTACCCCATCCTCTACGGTGCTTACTTTGCAGGCTTCTCTCACAAAGAGGAGAGGTGCCCCAAGGGTGTGCTGCGGTCTTGGGGTATCTGAGAACTGTTGCGAAATGTAGCATCCTGAGCACATCAGTCCAATTCTGATGTAAGAAATACTCAGCTGCTATCTCCACTTAATTGCGTCTTCCCTCAAGGCTGTTATGTTACTGGATCTTCCCAGCATGGGTTAATCTACATTTTGTATCTGGGAATGTTTGACTCTTCCCCTGGATGGCTAGTACATTGTTATTTGACAAAATGTCATTGTGTACATTGCATGATTACTGATTTGCCATTATCAGTGATATTCTCTCTCTCTCTCTCTCTCTCTCTCTCTCTCTCTCTCTCTCTCTCTCTCTCTCTCTCTCTCACACACACACACACACACACACACACACAGAGAGAGAGAGAGAGAGAGAGAGAGAGAGAGAGAGAGAGAGAGAGAGAGCACCAGCACAACCTTATGAAACTGTTGCCTCCCCACCATTTTTTAAACAAAGAATATTCTTAGGAGCTGTTTGCCTCTCAGAGCTCCTTCAGTTCTGGAATATATATTCAATGCTATTTTGACTAGGAATGATACCCATTTTCCTGACACTGCTCACTCTTTTTGAAAATCATTCATAAAACTTGAAATTGGGTTTCAATGCGATGTTCACTGGAAAAGCAAGACACTACAGAATTGAGAACACTGCAAAACACCAGAAGAGATGTGGGAATGGGCGGGGACAGATGTATGTGTTTTCCAGTGGATAAAAGATACACAGTGATGACTGCAGAATTAAGCACTGGTGATGGGACAAGACTGAGGATGAGATGCCTAAAGGCACAATGGCAAGCACGTTTAGGCAGAAATAAGGCCTACAACTCCCAGCATTCTCCAGTTTTTCTGCCTAAAGTTGCATACAATTGCAACCTACGACAATCATCAGGAAAAATGTTTCTATATTTTAAATTCAGACTCAGGCATTATCACCGATTCATTTGCTGAGATCCATAATGCTGTGACATTTTCTGGACAGAAGTAAGGTGCCACAAAAGGGAGAGTGGAAGTTACTTTGGGAGGGACATCTGCTGTTCCCTCCCATTTCCTGGCATCCTGCCTGGGGAGCGGGTACAGCTTTAGTGATCTGCATCACACATTGCCCGTACTTTTTCATGTCCTCCCTTATCACACTTCCATATCATGTGGATGTTTCATGTTCCATTGCCCATCTTGTGTGCAAAAAGGGCAAAAAACAAAAAAACAAAAAACAAAAAAACTTGAAACTGCTAAGTCTCTGCATATATTTGCTTGTTTCAACTCATTTTGTTACAGGCGGGCTTGCTTTACATAACTTGTCACTACAATATGGCTTTGCTTCTTTGGTGCACAAATTGGATTTTACTGTGGCCTGTTTAAGGCTATCAATGACATACCTGGCAAACTGTACGTGCTTTCTTTTACCACTTTCCTTTGGGCAGTGTACATGCAAATGCATCAGGTAAAGCAACCTGTAAAATTTCTACATAAAGTTGTTTAGTAATGCAAGAGGTGCCAACATTGTAGAGGAAGAAAAATGAGCTCGCAGGTGAGTTGCAGGATGTGTTTCATTCATGACCTAGGCTGGTTTAATATCAACACTCAGCATTTTTGGAAAATCTTTTCCTTCTGCAACAAAAGGATTTGGTTTTGTTTAAGTAAAAGTGAATCACTTTCATCCACAAAGGCCATTGGAAAAAATCCCTACTGGTACAAGATGGCTAAAATATGATTTTGAAAGTGAAAGTATCTAACAGAGGACTAAATTCCTCTCTTTAAACATAGGCCTAGTTTGCATGTCACAGTTTTTTAAAAATTGTGGGTTGTCTTCAATGCAGCAATGTGCTGGTACATGCTACTCAATTTCTTCCACTAAACAAGAATGGTTAAATAATCCAGGGTTGTTTAGTATATCTGAAACTGGACTTCTGGCTTCTCTTTCCCCAGGCAGCCAGTGAAACAAACCTAGAAGAAATCTTGGGTTCTTTCATTGGCTTGTTGATGGTGAGACAAGCCACAGGTCTGGGCTTTGGTGCAACACAAAACAATCCAGGGACGGAGTGCCAGTGAGTTATTTATTTGCTCCTGTTTGCAGTGGGAATAACTTGCATGCACTAACATGATACTTGTGGATATTACAACTGGGAAGAAAATGACTAAGATTCTCCTTCCTACACAGGGCAGTTAGTCCCTCATGAAAATCGGTGGCACCCTTGGGCTTGGTACTCAAACGCTCTTATAACTGAAAAGTGATTGCTAATCCTGCATTAAACAGATGCCTGGTTTGGCCGTGAGCTGGTCACACACCAGCCCTCATATCTCTGGGTCCTTGAAGGGCCATCCAGAGCGCGGCCAGATCCCCTCGGCACCCTTTGAGCACTGGTGCTTGCTGCTGACATGGCTGTGGGGGGGAGAGAGAGAGAGAGAGAGAGAATGAGAGAGAGAGAGAGAGAGACCCCTGGGGAGGAAAAGCCATCAAGTTATCTCTCTAGAGTAAGTTGAAAGAGCCTGATTAGCTTAACTGACGTTATTTGCTTTTAGCTTAACTAACACTATTTTGAAGGAGCCTAATTAGCTTAACTAATGCTATTTGCTTTTTGTAAAACTGCTTGCTCTGGAGAGAAAAAAGGGAAGGCAAAAGAATGTTTATAAAGTAAGACAAAGAGGTAGTGTGAAGAAGAAGATCTCCTACCCAAGGTCCGGAACTCAGTGATCACGCTCCCTCCTGTGAGGGGATTAGACATAGATAAACATGCATGAGGTCAGACATGCAAGGGTCAAGCAGACCCTGAGAGGGGATTGGGTGAGGGAACAATGGGGGCGAGATTAAGTGAATAAAAAAAAAAGGAAAAAGGTATAAAAAGGATGAGTTAGTGAAATGTGTGTGTGTCGCTTCCTGCCTGCGTGTAGGGAGTGGACACCCGGTTGCTTTGCTCAGCTGAATAAAGAAATTGAATGAATCTTCACCTGACTGAACCTCATTGGCACTTGGTTTAGTGGGTCTGTAAGTCACCTGGCTAGCAGGGACCTCAACATAGTGCCAGGAGAGGCAGGCCCACAGACAACCGGGCTGCAGCCTTCCTCCCACACCATGGAATGAAGAATTATTCCTCTATTTATATGATAATAATTCTTTATACATTTGCATCTCTACATATTTCTACATATAAACGAGCACATGTAAATTCTGAGCAGATACATGTTCTTTTCACTGCTCATTCCTTTCTCTCTCTCTCTTTTTACAATATATTAAGTGGCCGCAGGCTGTAAGACGTCAGAACAAAATGAGTGAATGAACTGCCAAAATATGGCTGCTAAAATCCTGACACAGTAAGAACGGCTTTAGACTTAAGGTGGGATTCCAGATCCAATTGGAATCCATGTTGCAAGTCTTGCTCCCCAGGAAAACCTTAGATAGCTAATGTGCCTGTTGGAAAGGTCTTCCTTTGGGGACACACCTTAGACATGCTAATGTTTTGCCTGTCCTGAAAGTTGTTCCTTTTGTGTTGTCCACAAATCCATTCAACCCTCTTGTTTTACTCTATTGTGCCTCTAGCAAACTGCCTATGTGACTCCCCCACCCCCCACTCCAGACTGCATATAACTGACAGGTTATAAAAATAGTTTGTACGAACTCGAACTCCGTCTTGGTAGTCTTTTTGGGAGCTACCTACATGATGCACATTTCCCATATGTCTGAATAAACTGTAAATGTTATTTTGATTGTACACCCCCAGTGTAACTTCTCTCTCTATTTTTCTTGTCCCAGATAACTGTGGGGAAACCGCAAAAAAATAAAGTTAAATACAAAGCCAAGACCACAGAGCTTGTCTGAATGTCAGAAAGACTTTTGGTGGCTCCTTTCATAAATGTTCATTCTTGGTAAGACTTTGCTGTTGGAATCTCGGCAGGAGGTTAGAACTTTATCTGTTAAGGGTATGGATGACAAATGTCATGTATTCTATAGCAGAAGCTCTTGAACTTCTTATTACAAGAAACCCTCTCTGCATTATTTGACAGCTGACAAATTTCTGCAGGTCTGCCCTGGAAATCTGGTAAATCATAATGATTTCTGGCCAGCAAGTGTCAGGGCAAAACTACACAGTGTCTCCTATTGAAACCAGGAAACAAGATAAAGTCAAAGAAGAAGCTTGCACAACTTCTGACCCACTAGCTGAATGCAGCCCAGCATCCATGGCTGGAAAGCCCACCTGGAAGTTTTTGATATCTGATTGGGACTGGCAAGCACAAAAGTAGTTTTGCACTTGGGAAACCAAAATACTGCTGGGTCACAATAATTGAGCCTCTTTCAGACCAAGGGCCAAATTCAATTTCTGAGGTGCTTTTGGGGAGAGTGTTCCAGTGATGGATGAGGCCAAAGCCAAATGAGCAGGAGCAAAAATTACCAGCATGTTTTAGTGTCAAGCTCTCAGTTCTCTTGCACGTTAGGAGAGGAATTTCCAACCTTTGTGATGGGAGTTGGGGCAAAGAATAAAATAATTGGGAAATTCCCAAATAGACTCTACTAGTGACTCAGAGGTTTCTGGGGAGATACCAATGCCGCAGACTGGTCCAAAATTAATGGATGAATTTCAGTTATTGTGGCCTGATGATGTGGACAAGATGCTTGGACGAGTACGTCCCACCACTTGCCTATTGGACCCTTGCCCGTCTTGGTTAATAAATAACGCCAAGCACGGGATTGGGATCTGGATCTTGGAAGTGGTTAACGCTTCTCTGAGGGAGGGTCGGGTACCTGCCCCTTTAAAGGAGGTGGTAGTCCAACCGGTCCTGAAGAAAGCGTCCTGAATCCAGAGATGGCCACTAATTATAGACCAGTGGCCAACATCCCATTTCTGGGCAAGGCGTTGGAGCGAGTGGTGGTGGGACAACTCCAAGCACTCTTGGATGAAACTGATTATCTGGACCCATTTCAGTCCAGCTTCAGACCCGGGTACGGTACTGAATCTGCCTTGGTCGCCCTGTATGATGACCTGTGCAGGGAGAAGGACAGGGGGAGTGTGTCCCTGTTGGTTCTTCTGGACCTCTCAGCGGCTTTCGATACCATCGACCATGGTATCCTTCTGGATAGGCCAGCGGGATTGGGGGTCGGAGGCACTGCTCTGCAGTGGTTCCGCTCTTATCTCAATTACTGTTTCCAGAAGGTGGTGCTGGGGGACTATGACTCTGCGCCATGGCAGCTATGTCATGGAGTACCGCAGGGGTCCATTTTGTCCCCTTTGCTGTTTAACATCTACATGAAACCGCTGGGAGAGGTCATCAGGAGGTGTGGGCTGCAGAATCATCAGTACGTTGATAATACCCAGCTCTACGTCTCGTTTTCCACCAATCCAGGTGAGGCAGTGGCTGTGCTGAACCGGTGCCTGGCCGAGGTAATGGGCTGGATGAGGGCCAATAAACTGAAGCTCAGTGCAGACAAGACGGAGGTCCTGTTGGTTGGCGGATCGGGCTTCGGTGAGGGTGAATTGAACCTAGTCCTGAATGGGGTTGCACTCCCTCTTAGGGACAAGGTCCACAGCTTGGGAGTGCTCTTCGGCCTGGCGACAGTGACACATGCATTGGTGACTTCCTGCCTTGACTTCTGTAACGTGCTCTACATGGGGCTACCCTTGAAGACGGTCCGGATACTTCAATTGGTTCAGAATAGAGCTGCCAGGCTGCTGACGGGGACTGGGCGTTATGTTCACATGATTCCAGTCCTCCGTCAGCTTCACTGGCTTCCCATTGAAGTCTGGGCCCAATTCAAGGTGTTGGTGATGACCTATAAAGCCCCAAATGGCTTGGGTCCTGGCTACCTGAAGGGGCACTTACGTCCATATATGCCCGCCCGCCCCCTGAGATCAGCAGGAGAGGCCCTTCTCCGGGAACCTTCCTTGAAGGAAATTAGGAGGATAGGTACTCAGAGGAGGGCTTTCTCTGCGGTGGTGCCCAATCTATGGAATGTGCTCCCCAGAGAGGTCCTCCTGACACCGTCGTTATTTGTTTTTCGGTGCCAGGCGAAGACCTTTTTATTCAAGCGTCATTTTAATTGTTAATGGTATTTATTTCTATTCTTTGGCCAGGGCGACTTATTTTATACTGTTACATGTGTTTTATATTGTTAATTTATGTATTTTAATTTATTTATTTGTAAGCCGCCCTGAGGTTTCGGCGAATGGGGCGACCTAGAAATTTTCTAAATATACAAACAAACAAACAAACAAACACATGGGCCTAGAGAAGGAGTGCTTCCTATGCAGGAACGTCTTAGGCCTGGAGGGGGATTTGACCCATGAACCTTACATTTGGCTCCTCTGAATGACACACAGCACAGACTTGTCTTCAGCAGGAGAATCATTTGTGGCAACCTGAGTGTTCTCCCTCTCCTCTTCCTTCTTTTGAAAATAGAAGTCCAGTCAGGGTTTGGAAACTTGCATTTGCTAATTTTACAGGCATCACTACCTTGGCACTGGCACAAAAACAGTATTGAAAGCAAAGGAATATGCCATTAAAAAGAAGCAGACAATGAGCCTACCCTTTAAAGTATCCGAGGGTGCTTTTCAAAGAAGAGATTTCATGCTGCAGGGAAGCATTTTTTTCCTCAATAGCATCTAAAGCTTTTAGCTTGGAAAGAAGATGGTCTTGAATTTCCTTTAAAAATAAAAGCAGAGAGCAGGGAAGAAGGTTGGGGTGTTAAAATGTCTATGCTGAAAGGTTCATAGGTATGGGAAAATTTCATATATATGTTAATGGAGTGAATATGAATTGATGTATGATAGATTCTGCCCTTCCATTTGGGCAGAATGGAAAGACATTTGGTTTAATGGAAAGAACTCCACTGAGAAATTTCTCTAAACTTACTGAACATCTTTGCTTTGACTTAGCTTTGCTTTCCTCAACATTCCTTGGATTCTTCCTGAAGAAGAAATCTCTACTTTTGTGTTGAAAATTTCACTATAAAGTTTCATTAAGCTCTCTCCACCCTCTCATTTCCTTGCATGTCTAATATTCCAGAATTGCCTTGAAGTTTCACTTCAGAGTTAACTCAGAGATATGTAGACATCCTTGAGAAATGTCATTGATCTTACTGAAACATTTGGCTTCTCGGAAAATATTTCATCTACTTTGTTTGAGATTAAACCCCCAAATTACCCTTACAAGCACAACTGGGTGGCAACCCAATCTTGGGGACATATATTTCTCTGTGGGAGTACAAATAGACAGATGTTCTTTTCTACATGTATTTATTTACAGCATTTATATACTGTTCCACGTCTAATACAAGGCATGAATTGCCATATTAGAATGTGTTTTTTGTTTCTGTTGTTTTGCATTTAAGAACAGCAATAAAATCCATGGCTGGTTAACCAAAGAAGACTTCTTGAAATAAATGTGCTTTTTGGAAGTACCAACTCATCCCCAACCTACTGTGTGCCTGTCTGAACATCCATGGCCAGGGAGCTGTATGGGAAGAGAATACCACATTGAAGACTTCTGGAGGTACTTTCAGTCAAGCCATACACCCATGTGGAACTACCATGAGACATGCCATCTGATGATTTAAGTGACTCACTAAGAGAGATGGCACACTTTCAGGCATCCTGATCCTGAGTTGATCAGGCTTTGTACATTCATCCAAGAACCTTAAGCTGGGCCCTGTAGCAAATAAGCATCCGGTCCAGTTCTCCCAGAAAAGAGGCTGCATGCTGAAAAGTGGGAGCTCCAGATAACAGACGTTTCTCTGCTAGCTCCTGCTTCTGGACCAGCTTTAAGAGCAGCCCCACATGGAGCATAGTTCAGTAACCCACTTTTGAGGTTATTAGTGTCTGTGGTCAAGTTATCCATGTTCAGAAGGGAAAGTCCAGCATGTTTGAGCTTGACAGGCTTCCTGCCTGCTTCCATACTGATGCTTAGAAGCAGGCCAAGAATCCCCCCCCCCCCCCGGGGACTTCTGTCTGTAAGATGGGCTACGGTTCGTAAAGGTCTTTTAAAAAGCTAAGGGGATTGCACAATTTGTGCAAACTGGAAGCTGGAAACTACAGAGTTCTAGTTCAGTTTGAGCAAATTGTGCTAGAACTGAAGAATTCTGCAGAAGTCAGTTTGCAATTTATGTAAATAGTGCACGTAGTATGAACTGTGCAGATTTCCTTACTGTTTTTTTATGTGCAAACCATGGCCCATTTTCAAGATGGAAATCCAAGAGCTGATTCACCTAGTACAATTGCTGGTTGGCACCAAACAAATTCAAAGAGAAGGGGGGAAATCATGGAAATCCATAGGATTCCCCACCCCCCTGGCAATCAAATTCCTCACCGATTCCTAAACCCTGGCTATATATAGCTTGTGAACAGCCAAAGCACTGCAAGGAAAACTACCATGGCCATTTGAGTCCTTTCGTAATGATGATGGATCTAGGAGTACCTCCAGACTACAAAGCTGATCTTTCAAATAGAGTGAAATCCCATCCAGAAAAGGCAATGAACCTATCTCTTGGACTTGAAAATCACTCACTTTGTAGCATTTGCAACTTGCCAGGATTCAGCTTCAGTTTATTAGCTCTCATTCAACCCATTACCGATCCAAAACTTGCACAGTTTCACTTGATTCAAACATCAAAGAGAAATAGTTGTTACTTGGCTCCAAATTCCCTAATGACCACTCCCAGTGGCTTCATTTAGATCAGGGGTCCTTAAACCTTTTCAACAGGGGGCCAGTTGAAAGGCGGTGGTGGCGCACATGCGTGGCAGGGCAGGCGGCAGCAGCGGGCGTAAGCATGGGGAGTCTAAAACTTCTGAGGCAGGCTGGATAAATGGGCAAGGCATGCCGGATCCGGCCCACAGGCTGTAGTTTGAGGACCCATGATTTAGATGTTGAACATCAGTGGGGACCAGGGGTCCCCTATGAAACCCCCTAGTTTAACCATCAAGGGGCCAAGGAAAAGGGCCACAGTGGTTTCTTGAAGCACCCAGGGCTCCTACTCTGCTGAGGAGTACATTTACCACTGGATGACTACTTAAGATATAATGGAGGCAACAAAGTCTGCCACTTTTGCTACACACATAATTACATGCATAACTTCGAATCTTATGTTTTTATGTCTTATGTCGGTGGATGTCAGCATGTTTCATTGAGTGCAGCAGTTCACTTCATTTTACCCATCTTTGCACACCCCACAGAACTCTCAAGAAGTATTGTGACATCATAAAAACCAATTAAACCATTTGAAAAGAGAAAACAAACAGCACCACATATACAGTGGTACCTTGGCTCACGAACGCCTTGGTTCATGACCAAATCGGGTTGCGAACAAAAATTTCATGAAAATTTTGACGTGGGTTGCGAACTCTGCATTGGGTGGGGACCAACGTTGCAGCCATCTCCCCACCCCTCTGAGTGGGGAGATGGCCACGATCGCAGTTGCGTTTGTGCAGGGAAGATGTGTGTGACCACGGGAGGGCTCCTGCAGGAAAGACAGGTGCAATCTCAGCCATTCCCCCCTCTCAACCAGCACTATCCCGAGTGGGAAGATGGCCACAATTGTAGGGGGGGGGGGGGGGGATGGCCACGATCGTTGTTGTTCTTTGTCACTTTGCTTCACATTTTTCTGATTTAAAAAAATGGTTACAGAATGGATTAACCTTAATTACATTGAACCTTATGGGGAAACTTAACTTGGTTCACAACCAATTTGGGTCACAACCAGAGTCCTGGAATGGATTAAGTTCATGAGCCAAGGTACCACTGTAGTGGGAAAACACAAAGCCAGAGCAAGGGGTTGATTTGGCTTCTTTTCTGAAAGTCACTAGAAAAATAGACCCTGGAGATTTTTTGAGGGAAGGGCTGTGACAGAGAAAGGTCCACTTCTTGTAGAAGTGGAACAGGAAAGCCTGTGCTGAGAAGCTGCAGCCTAGCCCAACATTTTGCTTCACAACACACCTACCACCCTTGTGAAGACCCAAAAAGGGGAAGTGGGGGAGAGGAAAGCGGGCAACTGGTGTTTAGTTCTGCAAGCCCCCCAAGTCCCTTGGCTATGGCACTGGCCCCACTATGCTGGGTGCCATTGCTGGCCTTGAATAAAGCAAACCATGTGACCTTACATCACTGTATACAGAATTTCATTTTGGGTCGCTGCGTGCAGGATAGAAACTGTCAGTGGGATAATATCACATCATGTGTATTCTGAACATTACCGGGGGGTGGGCATGGTAATGGTCTTTATTATGTTCCAGCCATAAACATACTCAAAAAGCCTCAAATAAGAACAAGAGGGGGATAAGAGTTCATCAGACTGTTGCAACAGTTTTGTTTTAACTTGTTTTTCACCCTCAGTTCAATATTCTGTGTTATAGGGGTTTGATTTCTTTGGTCATGTGATGAAAAGGGTAAATTTGTGATTGTACAGGAATACTTGTAGTCTGCACATAAACGAGTAACTCAGATAAATTCAGAAATTCAGATAAAAATAAGAAAAGGTAGGCCAAGCTTGGAGAGGTTCAGGAAGAGCCCAAGCTGAGAAGGGTTCCTTTTTACCTTTGTCTAAAGGTTTTGCCTGCCAGCCCTTCCTCAGTAGGATGACCGAATGTCTGCAAGGAGTCCGGCTGTGTCTGCTTTTGCCTGCACAGCCTGTTTTTCCCACTGGCTGGAGGCGCAGAAGGACTCCGATTCTTGGCTGCAGAGGTGGCATTGAGAGAGCTCTCCCGCACCCTTATCTACGCTTTTCCTCCCATTATTATCTATAAAGCGGTATCTGGAAAATGTTGACTACCATCATTACATTAAAAATAAGAAATTGCATTTGAATGACTCATTGTGACTCTTTCCTTCTCCACACTTTCTAGCACATGGCCTGAGGGATATTTTAAACAGGATTCGAGACTACTAATATTCTTCAGGCATGCTAATCCACACATACACACACAATCCTCATAAATAGATATATACACACACAGCCTAAGCAGCGATTCAGATGGCAATATTTTTTTTCCACATTATTGTTGATTTCAGGTGTGATTGCAATAACTAGATCCCGTATATGAGGCAAAAGGAGAATCATGAGCTGCTACATTTCTAAGTGATCCAAACAAGTTCAGCAAGGGCTTCTGACTCCCAGTACATTAATAACACCAAGGTAAACTGCAAGTATTAAAACGACTGATCTTGTGCTAATTTCTTGTCTCTCTGATTCACAGTTGATCACCTATAAAATAGAAGTGGTAATGTGTTGCCTCTGAATATGATTTTGGGCAGCTCTGCCAGCCAGATTTAGAGGGGGGTTTTTTTCCAGAATCCTTAATCTGAAGTAAATCCATTGTAAATTACTAATTGTAAATTAGCCCAGATGAGTCCAATAAGTAGTTGGCTCCACCACCACCAGTAAAAGTCACCACTTTGCCTCCGGTTCCAGTTGGCAGACCTTGGATTCCAGCAAAAAACAAAATGTATCACACAAGCCTGAAATCTTCTAGCCCCCTGTTCTAAGCTGAATAGACTTGAAATTATTAAAAACCCAAGTGTGGGAAAGAGGGAGAAAAGTAGAGGGAGAATTCCAGAGTGAAGAGGAGACCTGTCAATAAGCGTCTAAAACACTAAGTGAAGAAGTCAGGAAGTTAAGAGTTAAGAAGGAAAAGGGGCTTTGTTAGGGAATTATGTTTCTCTCATCTGACTGGGGTTGGGGTTTGTGAAGAACAGGAGTACCAGTGGAAGAAAGAGAGCAAGAAGATGCATGGAGAGAAAGAATGTGACAAATAAATAGGGGTGAGACAATGAGGACATTTGAAAGCCAGCAAAATATAAACAGAAGAGAGAGAATAAAAGAGAGTTTCACTGGCTACCTATTTATTACCAGACCAGGTTTAAGGTTCTGGTACAAGAGCACAATGCTCTAAACAACTTGGGACTGCATTACCTGAGACAGTAAGTGCCTTTTCTTTTCACCAACCTCTCCAGTTCCTGGGATTATCAGAGGACATTCTCTTGGTGCTTCCACCTAGACCTATGGCCAGATTGGAGTCCACCAGGAGAAAAGCCTCTGGGATGGCAGCTTTACTTCTATGAAACTCCTTGCTTCTGGAGATTAGAATTGCTCTGACATGTGGTGCTGACATGTGGTGCTTCTGAAAATGTTCTTGCTTCAGGACACCTTCTTTGATGATCAGCCATGGTTTTAATGTTGTCTTGTTTATATTCTTCACTCTGTTTTACCTTTTTTATTGTACACTGTGCTGAATTTGTCTAGTATACAAATGCTGATAATAAAAAAATTAGAGGGTATAGAGAAAAGAAAAGGTATAATGCAGTTAGCACGGAAGAAGTATCAGGTCAGTCTCTAAAACACAAGAGAAACTCCACTTGCCTTTTCCATCCCCTCCACCCCACAAATCACAGCCTTTTGCAGTGTCTGAGCCCCAAACCCAAAACTCTTCTTTTGCGTCCAAATAAAGATGGTGCTAAAGGACAGAACTTTAGTTTGCAGCCTCCCCAGTGTTAATAATGTAAACAATCTTAAGAAAGAAAATAAATCCTGTTCCTCTCACTCTTCTTAGAAGTGTTCATCATACCCAACTGGAACAAAAGTCAGGGTGCAATCCACTGCCTAGCTGGGACTCCGAGGTCAGAAAAGCACTCCAAGGCCAGCGCTGGAACTCCAACCATAGATCACCTTCCCTTCCACCTTCAAGTCCATTCCAGCTCTTTCCCTGTCTGCTGTAGCTCTGAAGTTACAAGCCCAACTTCAGTGCCAACAATGGGAGGCAGGAGCACTCTAGGAGGGTTCTGCCTGAATATGACAGATAATTTCTCATCCCCTCCTCCTCCTCATGAGCAGGGGCAAAAGACTTAGATGGCCAAAATTATGTCTTTTGGAGGGCAGGAAAAGCATGGATGAAATTCAGGCCCCCATGTTCCCCTGCACTCAAATGGATGCCTGAAATCCTCCCCATTTGGGGAGTTACAGGCAGCCACATCAGGTGGCTTCTTTCAATGCTTACTATTTCACAAGCCTCCAATTGCACACAAATCAGAAAACAGTTTCTAAATGCTCTAATGCTTTTGATAAAAATGAGAAAACATGCATATATTGCAAAGCCTGGTAATTAAGCATGATTAATTGTGACAACAAATTGTTTTAGAGAATTTGTGAATTTAGTACAAAGTTCCAACCCATTGAGTTGGTGCTAGAATAACAAAAATTAAAGCTGTTCATTGGTTTTGAGTTATATTTTTTAATTCTTTTTTCACTATGAAAATTAAAAATAATTTGTTATATAACCTTACAGGAGAAGAAAGAATATATGATTTAAGATTATCATGAAATGCATTGTTCCTAATGTTGCATCCATTTTTCAACACATTTGTTGAACAGTTTTTCCTTTGTCTTTTTTGTATGGAGATACCCTTTTAACAACAGGCAATAATTCTTTTTATGAAAGAGCACTAAGATGATACTCCAAAACAGCTTTTGTCAATAGTTTACCCAAATCAAATAAATGGAAATGCATTGGAGGAAAATGCATTATGATAAACATTTTAGTTGCATTATGCCTGGTGAGTGCAAATTAAATGCTACATGAACTTTAAGAGATTTTTTAAAGGTTAATTGCCTTTAAGAGATTAGCCAGCCTCTTAGGAATGCCTGCTTTCAGATAATAAATCTACTCACTATACAGAAATGGTGCATTTTTGTTGTTGCTTTAGCATGAAATAAGGCTGGCACCACAGAGGAAGAGGGAACTAGTGGGCCACTTCAACAATTAAAAGCCCATTCAGATAATCACTGATTTATGGTTGCCATAGGAATAGTGCCTGGAAATCATGCACGTGGTACCCACCATACCGACTGTGGAATAGTTGCAAGAGGCATCTGCATATAAATATTTTAAATAAATAAAATAAATACATGAAATCCAGCTTGCTAAATAAACATGAGGCTACCATGTGCTCAGATCATGCCGAGAGGAGCGTCATAGTTTTCATACAAGGGGCACAATCCAGAGGAAGTTAGTTCTGAACATTCAATAGAACTTCTTCAACCAAGTACAGCATTTCTTCTGCTGAACTAGGAGCTCAGTGTGAATCAATTTTGCTGGAGCTTGCAGCTCTTGCACACCAAGCTGCAAATGCTCTACACCAGGAAGCGGGGAATACTCTTCAACACAAGGGCTGTATTAAACTGCAGAGAAGCTTGCTGGGGCTGCATTCCAGTGGAAACTGCCGAACCATCATTGGCTGGGAGAAAGGAGGCATGGCTCTATGAGGAACCTGGGAGGCTCCGTCTGGGACCCCGGGAAGACTCAATTAGGCTCCAAGTCTGGGGTTCCCCACCCTGCTTTGTACTCATAGAACAAGCAGTGTCACAGAGTTGTCCTTCAGAGTCCCAGAAGGAGAACTATTGCTGCATGGGTGAGCAGTTTTCCATCTTGTCCAGAAACAGAATGTAAGTCCTCTTGCATGTTTCCTGTGAGACCCCTGGTGGTGGTGGTGGTGGTGATACTGTGCAAGTTATACTCTGGATGAGACAGAGATACAACGGAACAGAAAGCCCAAGGGATGACGCCTCTCCCAGCATAGCTTTTCCAAAATTCTTTCCAGCACTTTTCTCTCTCTCTCTTTTATAATGACTCACTGAGCCAGCTGTTTGAAATGAGACCACTGCTATTGGAACAACTCATCTGCCTTTACTCAGCTCAGCTAAACTGTGTCTGATGTGATTACGTATGCTGATGTTTTCCAGACATGGTAATTGTCCTTTTTTTCCTGACGGAACTCTTGGCTACAATCAGTCTTCTGTTTAAATGAACACAACAGGATTTTTCAGCTCAAAGACCCATAAATCAGAATAAGATTCTTATGGCTGTACTAAGAAAATCGGCAGAGCCCCCTTTCCAGGGAGCATTTCACTTTACAAGAACTTGACCTAAGGATCCCCTAGATATCCATGATTTCTGCTTCCCAAGATGAGCACTGCATATCTTTAGTAGTGACCTGAATTATTTGGCAGAAGCATTTTTGTTCAGAAAAAGAAGACTGCAATGACTCCTTGCTTAAGCTATTGCGTCATTAATATTACACTGAATATGGAAAGTATAGAGTAGACTGGCTGGCGGAACCATGGTGTGGAGCTGTGTGAAAGACAAAGCCAGCAACATTTTGCATGGGGAATGCTGATGAGCAGGAGCTCATCCTGATGTGCAAGAGTGAGACACTAAGTACTTTGAAAGGGCAACAATCAGGCACCATGGACCCCAGCAGCAAGCCGGGATCAAAAGGAGACATTCAAAAGAAACTGGACAGCCATCGAGGGGGATGGTGTAACTTGGTGTCTTGCAACCGCAGGGGGTTGGACCCAATGGCCTTCCTGGCCCCTTTCAACTCTTTTATTCTATGATTATATGATAAGACACCAGTGCCTGAGCGGAGAGATAAGTTCAGTTACATTGATTCTTTCCCCATCCACTGAACACTGTTTGTTTTTAATTACAAGAGGAAAGAGGCACCTCTGCTCTGTTTTCAAAAAACAAATACGTAATCCATGGGACAAGGTTACCTTCCCACAATCATACTGGGAAAATATACCACCGAGCCAAGTCTCTGTGCCTTTAGGAATGCTGTACAGTTTCAATAGTATGAGAAACAATGAGTCATAAAAACCATCAAAGCAAGTGGAGCAGGTCAGGGATGCAGACACAGAGCACCAGGACCAGGGTGAATGGAAGTAGATGGAGTTCTCAGCAGATTGCAGATGGGGCAGCAGCAAAGGTAAAGCCAGGGTCAGAGATCTAGTGAGGCATGGCAGGTCCAAAGGCAAAAGCAGACCAGAACCAGGAATAAGCAGGCGAGGTTCTAATCCAGCATGGCTGGTCTGGAAGGAAAGGCAGAGTCACAAACAGGCAAGGGTCAGATACCAGCAAGGTTTGGCAGAACCAGAGGCAAAGGCAAGGTCAGGAGCAGGCAAGCAACAGGTTCTGCCAAGGCATAGCAAGGCCAGAGGGAAGGATGAGGTATCAGGTAAGGCAGGATCAGGTCAGAGGCAAGAACAGAGTCAGAAGATACAGCACAGCTGAAGGTAAAACTGTGAGTGGGATGAAGCCTGCGAAGCAGCCTCCGCTAAGGGCACATGCTGCTGTGGCAAAGCTGAGCAGCACAGGGAAGCCTTCTGCAGAGCCATCCAGGGCTCCAGGTTGTGCTGCAGGGTCACACAGATGAGATCCGTGCAAGAACCTGCAGCTCTCCTCCTGGGTGTCCAAGCACTCACACTGCTCATCATCAGGAAGATCTGAGTCAGGGCTTCAGACCCCAACAATGTGACTATTCCTTCTGTCCTACCTTAGCAGTCTTTTTTTTCCTTGTAAGAAAAAGGATGTAAGAAGGAATGCAAAAACATGGGGAAGGGCACTACAAATTAAAGGCAAAGTCATCTGAGAACACCCCCTCCAGCTGAAAAGCTTAGCTATTTTGCTAACTCCTGGTGTTTGCTCCATATAAGGGGTGGAAGAAATGGATAGTATTCATTTATTACTTTTCTATATTACTGAATGACTCTCCAGGCAGTTCACAAAAATTAAAGCCCAAAATACAGCATCATGAAATTTACTATACATTTAAAAGGTTTAAAACAATAAAACTACAATAAAAGCCAGAGTAAACACCAGCAGTAGTATAAGATCTAAAAAGAGAAATAAGGCATTTAAAACAAAACTGAAGGACTTAAAAAACCAGGGTAAGCAAAAGTCCCTTAATGTATAAGTCAGTCATGTAAAATTCCCAGCAAGTCCTAACACAATTAAGTTGCTAGGTAACTAGATAAGTCTCTCCCACACCAGTTTAAAGGCCAGTCCAAACAGGAAACCTCCATTGTGTTCCTCAGCAATGTTCATAATTGTTGGACAAGAATGGCTCTTTTGCTACGCCTCCGCAAAATGTTTGTGGAGTTGAGGTACAGGGACAATAAAGAGGGTTCTCTCAGTTTTAGAAATTGTTCATGGGAAGATTATCTCTTAGCTAGGCGGGGCTCAAAATGTTCAAGCAGGAATTTGAACATTAAGTAGGCTTGTTGGCTTCATCATATCTTGGCTTGTTGCTTCATCAGAGATATTTGTGGGTGGTATTTCTTTTTGAACATTTTTCAGTAAAGTTGTGCGACAGTGAGCATGCTCTTTAGACTATTAAAAAAGGATGAAAACTGAGGAAAAGGCCATTTGCTTATGCTTTTCCTTGGGCATATTTGCAGGCCACACATGGGATGATTGTTAGCTAAACAACCCACGGCATGCCCAAGAGGTAATTTGCCCACTGTGAGGTGTTGGATCTCTCCCCTTTGGTCCTTTTATAGCTATTCCAGGGGGAACCAAAGCAGAAAATTTTACAATATTCTGAAACAGGACATGCATGGGGGAAATGACTGTAAACCCTTTTCAATATAAAAGGAGTTTTATATTGGCTGTCACAACTCTGGGTGGCTGTCACAACTCTTGGTCCCCTTTCAAAGAGGTTTTGATATTGCAATATTTATTTATTTTACAGGGCTGTATACAGCCACATACAACTGGGACATAGAGAGCCTTAACTGAAGCATCACGTTTCCACACGTGTGCAGCCTTGAATGCCCACTCTTTTTATAAAAAATTCCAAACATATTTGTGCATATTGTGTGTGCATTTTAAAAAATGGTCTGCCAACCATTCTCAGTCCCTCTAAGGTGCTGTTTGGGCACTTTTTGACAGTGACTGTCACAGTGGAGGTTTTACAGCTGTTTTTTTGGGATCTCTGAAAAAAGGGGTAAATTGAAAGAAACCTGCAGTGATCCAAAAAAAACAGCTTGAAATCATGGCAGAGAGGGCAACTGGCTAGTGCCAGTTACCCCCAAATACCTGGGCACCTGTCGGACATCTGGCACTGGTAAGTACCCAAATAATCTTGGAATTAGTGGCAGAGGAATTTTGATGCTCCTGCCAAATTAGTCACTACCTGCTTCCCAATACCTTTGATAGGGTTTGTTGTCTATTTGGGTTTACATGGCCCAACAAATCATTGTGGGTAGTAACCCATAAAGGGCAGTTGGATTGTGTGAATACATTCATTGTCTGGAAGTCAGGACTTGTTCTAGACACAGTTATAAGGGTTACAATGAGAACTACTGAAAAGCAGAGTAAAAACTGAATGCTCTAGAGGCTGAGTAACGCTGCGTGGATGTACAGAATTAAACATAGCATATGATAGAGGTTATAGATGCAAGGCAAAGACTATCAGAAATCAAAGGCAAAACTAAATTGATTCAGGGCAGCTTTGCAATTACTGATTTCCCAGATGGAGGCAACTTCTGAGTATGAAGAGATGTGCTGATGTCTGCATATGAATGGAAGAGCTCCCACATCATACTGGGTGCACCACACATGAAGTCCCATATTAATACAGTGGTGACAGAGATTTGCCTTGATGTAAGTTGCCTACAAGTGAAATACTGTTTTCCCCATAAGAGGAAATGGTAACCATTTGCCACCTGCACAGGAGCTACACCAGCTGCCCCAGTTATTCCATTTTCCTGGGGTGAGGGGTTACACTTTGCCTTCTCTCATCTGTATCCCAACTTTCGGCACAGACGCCTAAATGAAAATAATTGAACACAGACCTATACATATCATAGAGTCATTCATTCATTTACCCATCTTCATACTGAGTTTCTGTTTCAGTGGGGTACATAGTTTTATTATTTCAAACAATCACCATGCTTAATTACACCAGTTATAACAGGAAAAGATAAAACAACATTTGTGAAACAGAAAACAGCTAATAACTATTAACATTAATATTATGCTTACTAGTCCAAAAATCTAAACATGAGTGCTATGCATTCTAGCCCTTTTTGTGCTCTGTCTTTTTTCTCAAAGTCTTACCATTTCAACCAGTTTTGACATTTGTGAAACATGGCAGACTTTGGTAATCCACTCTTCTATTATTGCCATACTAAAATAACATCAGTTGAGGGCTGGAAAGGAGGAGTTATTATATCACCAACGTTTTGGTCACCATCTTTGTGAAGCTGATCCTGTAAAACTTTTTAATCAACCAGATTCTGCTGACTGGCATTGAACTACCATTTCCAACTTGGATTTAAACTGATTTCCAAAGCACTAATCTGCAGATATTATTCTTACATTGTAGTTACACCTGCCCTTTTTTCTTCTTGCAAAGAACACAAAAGCAGTTATTCTCTCTTATTTTCTCCTCTTGATTTTATCCTCACAGCAGCATCCTTTGAGGTAGGTGAGGCTAAGAGTCTGTGACTGGCACAAAGTCACCCAGCAAGCTCCATGGCTGGTAGCGAGTGGAAGCCAGAGCTCTCTGGTCACCAGGCCAACATTGTAACCACCACACTGGCTTTCTTTAGACAAACATTCCTTTGAGTTTCTTGGTGTTAAGAAGTTGTAAATCCAACTGAGTTCAATACTGCCCACTACCTGGTAAGTTCAAGATTGCAGCATTAACTGAAACTGTATTGATTACTGCAGTTTTTTCCTTCTTCTCCATATAATGCTAAGGTAGGATAAGTAATGGATATTCTTCTCTGGTTTTGATATATGCATACATGTTTTTAAAGTTCAGGGTATAACATTGTGTGCCTCTGATCTAGCCAAAATCTGTGGTGACTAAGTCCCACTGGAAATCCTAAGCCAGCCTTCTCCAATCTGGTGCCCTTCAGGTTTTTGGACTTCTGCTCACTTTTACCCCTGCCAGCATTGCTAATGGTCATGAATGCTGGATGCTACAGACTGAAACATCTGGAGGGCACTAGGACAAGGAAGGCTGCTCTAAGCCATTTTCCATCCCATATATAATGCGCTTTTGCCAGAGTTTCAACATTTGGAAAGGTTTTGTAATTGGAACATTTTCAAATTAAACAAAAAAGAAATCTTGGGAGTACTTTCATTTTGATGGTGGAGATTCATTCCAGCCATGAAATTTTCCATTCATCTTTCAATCTATTTTTTATTTAAGAATACTGATCAGATGCAAGGGTATGGTAGAAACCTGAGAATGGGCATGCATATATAGATGGACAGATCTACAGAGAGAGAGTGAGAGAGAGCATGAGAGAGTTATTTTCATGCTTCATTTTGTATACAATTGCTATAGTCTGTCATATGCCTTAGAGATGGGATAAAGTCCAAATAATAAATGGGATAATAGATGGGATAGAAGTCCAAATCATGGCAAGTTGCAAGCAGAGCTAACTAAGCCTGCTAGTCCAGCTATGGCTTAATTTTCAGATAATTTGATTTGATTTTAGAAGGGGGTAGGAAGTAAGAAAGCAGGATTTCTGGCTATGATATGCCGTATCTCATGTGCAAATACAGCATACTATTTTACATGCAATTATTGAAGTCACACCAGAATGTAGTAGTTGTTGCACTCAGCAATCCTGCATTTGCAAAAATGATCTAGAAGAGAGCTCATTATAGAAGGGGGAAAAGTGTGAGAAAATAGCTTGCCAAAAATTTGAGGAAGACACAGCTCTTTACACTACACAGATGTTTTTATTCTGTTTCATCATTCATCCTGGAGTACATAAATATGCTTCAAGGCATTTTTCCTTTTCAGTATCTGTCAAAGACGTGTTTCCATATACTTTTTAGTTCATTTTTAATAAATTTCTCAATAAGATGTAGTTGTGCATTTGGACATGCCTTTTGGGGAACAGACACAAACCAGCTCATCCCCCATCTCCTCTCTTCCCCCGCAAGCATGGTAAATATTTACATTTGTATAGGATTGTAACAAAACACCAAGCACTACATATCCAATATTTGCCCACATAGCAGATTGCATTTATCAATCTTCACAGTTACCTACAAAGAGAAAGAGATGATAATGCTCCTAAAATATCACCATGATTGAGAAGGTGATGTTATCTGGGAAATGAGGCTACCTTTAGGGCCATTTCAAACATGAAGCAAACTGGGCTTTCCAACCAACTGTACACCTAATGAGAGGCTCTAGCTTTCAGATGATGTGCCTGCTTGTTGCAACATGGGGGGGGGGGGGGAAGGAAGAAGTGTGCTTCAGTCCAAAACAAAGTCCAGATGGATTCTTCTGTCCTTGCTGTGGCCACTGTCACAATGCTTATCTATTGTGCTCTGCTTTCAGTGCATCATGGGAGCCAGAGGAGTGGGCAGAGCAAGTGTAAACTGATCTACAGAAATGGGAAGGGGTGGACCATATTGTGGTCCCCATGTCTTGGTCCCTGAGAGAGAACATGTGGACTTTGGCTGCTGAAATTCTGTGCTGTACGTAGCCCAGTGGCTGGAAGATTGATCAAGCATTGTCTGTGCCCTGGCCCATAGGAAGGGGACAGATGAGATGGCACAGGGCATGTTACTGTCATGTGCCATCAAATCATCTCCAATTTACGGTGCCCCTAATGAATGAAAGTCCTTCAAATGTCCTGTCTGCGACAGCTCCATTCAGCTCTTTCAAGTTCAGGACTGTGGCTTCCTTTATGGATTCAATCCCTCTCCTATTTGGTCTTCCTTTTCTTCCTCTGTCTTCAACTTTCCCTAACATGATTGCCTTCTCCAGGGAGTCTTGCTTTCTACAGCTTCACTTTCATCTTTTTTGCTTTCCAGGAAAGTTCTGGCTTGGTTTAATCTAGGATCCACTAGTCTGTCCTTCTGTTGGTTCAGGCTACTTGCAAATCTCTCCTCCAGCACCATGTTTCAAATGCATCCATTTTCTGTCAGCTTTCTTCACTGTCTGCTTTTCCATCCACACATTGTGACTGGGAGTACAATAGTCTGGATGATCTTGATCTTGGTCTCCTGTGAAACATCCTAACACATGATGATCTTTTCAAGTTCCTTCATTGCTGCCCTTGAACATGAGACTTGGTAAAATTTCAGAAGCATTCTTATGAAACCTGGCAGAACTTCAGACAGGGAGGAGGTGCATATAAGGCCTGTCTCCATAAGGCCTGGCCTTCATCTTATGGTCTCCATGGCCTAGTCAGGTCCTGGATGTTGAGCACCTAAGCAGGAACTGACCAGTGCTGGCTTTCTCTTTTGACCAAATGTGCAGCAGCAACACAAGTGCTGGCTTAGTTAAGTTTTATAGATACTGTAGCAGAGGAAATGTGTCTCTGTTTTTTAGAAAAGCACAGATATAGAGCTTTATGGTGACTGAGAGCCACTGTGACACTCCTTGCTTTCTCTCTGCCATGTTTCTGAGTCCAGAATGTCTACTAGATTAACCTTGAAGCATAGCAGGAAGGAAATGCAACATTTTGAGTGGTTCTGAACAGCCACAAATGTTTCCTAAAGGTAAAAAGGAAGCCACCTCATCTCAAAAACTTAGGTAACCTAAACAAACATGTGCCATGACAGGGTAAACTAAACACACATGTGCTGCAACAGGCATCACCATGGCTCATCACTGCAATTTTTAAAATTAATTATTTTTTAAAGTACACAATACCCATATTGCATGCCACCTCATCCTCATCTAAAAAGCTATCCCTAGCAGTTCTCTGAGACCTTTCTCATCACTCCCTAATCTTCAGGGGTGCCTTCTCACCCCTTCCCACCAATTATCAAACTAAACTGGGCCCCAAAAATATCAATCTAGCTCTAGCAAAAAGAGCAAGTCCTGCAGTAACTCATAGGAGGTTCACTGTTACTGTCTGGAAAAGTAAAACTGCAAGCACAGACTGCTTTAACAATTCCTGAAGTCTTTTGCAGGTACCCAAAATCCCGAAGTCTGCCTGGCATATGTCATTCCTCATTTGAAAGCCTGACTGACTAAAGGGTTTCATCTACCCTTTCATTAATCTGTATAATTAGTTTACTCCCTAATAACTACACTAAAGAGCATAAGCAGAAGGGGACCAATAAGATGCCTAGGCTCCAAGATCAGAAATGGGAGATGGCTGATGAACTGGGGAGAAAATTGGTTGCAGTGAAGTGGCTAATTGCTGCTAGCTGAGCCAGGAACCTAAACTAAGGGAATGCCTGGCAGAGGGCCACCAAGGACAATAAAACCCAACCAGCAAAAAGGATGGAGCTAAATGGGGTTTGCTACACTGGCAGAGGGATGAGGTTTGGTATTTATTTAAAATATTTCTTGGCTACCTTTCAGAGCAGAAGCCTTCCCAAGGCAGTATATAATAATAAAATACATAATAAAAATGGATGCTGTATCCATTGAAAATACAAGAAAAGCAGAGAAAGCAGCACACTTTCTAAAATATCCTGATCAGTTCAAATAACCTTGCAACAGTCATTGAATGCAGCTTCACGTGCTACCCAACAGTCAACACAGAACTTTCTGGTCTTAATACAGATGTGAGAAATGCTCTCACTGCACCTCCTTTCAAGAGATTTCACCAGCCTTTTGGCTTCCACCAATTTTCCTCATGTAGTTCATTTTGAATATCAGTCATTTGACAAGATTTGGCACATGTGTGTTAGGCTGTATTTTACTTATTTATTTAACTTGTATTCCCCATTAATTAGTTCAAAGGATTCTCTAAACGGATTACAAGAAAACAAATAAAAACAATAGCGAGAACAAAATATAAACATCAAATAGCAGCAATAAAACAGAAAGAACCATAAGTGCATAGCAACATACAATAACAATATACAATAAAAACATATAGACACAATATACAATAATAATATACAATACAATAAATTTTCTTGGTAAATAATTTGATGTTGTACAGTGTCATGAGTTAATATCAATGATGCAATGAATGAAGTAAAGTGCTGAACTGATTTACAGCAAGCTGCAATTGTGTGTTTGTGTGTATAATTTTACTTTAATTGTTTCAGCCCCTGGGATATGTCTGTGCATAGCCACACAGGAGTCAGAAGCTTTGGGAAAAACATTTGACAAGAATACGCCCGACAATTCCTCATCTAACAAATTTGCTAACACCAGGTGCAGTTAAAGTGCACCCTAGATAACCCTATATATGTATATAAACCAATGTAAGTGCTATTGCTCATGACCAAGTCCAGACTTCTCTGAACAACAAACTTACAGTGCAAGCTTAGGCATGGTTCTCAGAAGTCCCACTTAAAAGCAGACCAGAACCAGCTCTGAAAGAGCTTGTCTGGCAGCACTGGGAGGCCCATGCTGTGTTTCTCGTCACAAAAGGCCTGGTGTTGAACACAGATCCTTTGGGCAGCAGACACCACATTGCAGGAAATGCAACATGGCTGCGGCCTAGCACCAGTGAGATCCAAAGGGCTGTTCAGCTCCAGTCCTTGTCCCATCAGCTCCACCACCTCCTCCACTGGGTGGAGGAGAGTGGCAACAGCACCCGGGCTAGTGCCTAGGCAGCCAAATGACCCCAGCATCAATGCCAGGGAAATGGGCAATGGTGTGTAGCCTGGGCAGTAGGCATTTGTAATTCCAGAGCAGGTAGAAGCAGCTAGACCAAGGGGCCTGTTGGCAGCACTATGCCAAAGGGCATTCAAGCCTGGCACCACTAGAATTAAATGTATAGACTAAAGGACTTTTCTTGCATTGTTGAAAGAGCACGGATGTTATTCTGCTTTGGCTCTAGGAGCGTTAGAACAATGAGCTGTCATGGGGAGGGCACAGCATGATTGCTTCCTATGCAAATATCTCCCACCCTACAAAGGGGCAATGACAGCATTGGGAATAACCACCTGATCAGCCTGATCTCACTGTAGCTGGGGAACTGTGGGGTGATTATGGGGTAGAGGAAGAACTGGCCTCAAATGAATACCTGCAACCTAATTTTCTTATGAGACTTTCCCCACAAGTAATATTTGGCCAAATTTTTACCCTGATTTCCTTCCATTTCCTTTTTGCCAATGTATGGGCAGTAAGCATGCCTTTTTACTTTCAGTATCTTCTTCTATCACTTTGTCAGCAAATGTTTCTTCCCTTGACTTCTGCCATCAAGCTGCAGGAACCATAGAAAAACAGCTACCTAAGTCAAATCCTTCCTGAGCAGGTTTGTTTAGTGTATAACAGGATAGTATGTATACTTGGGCCAGGAAGCAAATGACATCAGGTGGGCTGAATGAGGTCATCATCTTCCCTATCCAAAACAGCTTCCCTTCTCTGCACACCTGATGTAAAGAGTGAAGACAAGGGGGATAATAAGCCACATATACCTGTAGGGTTATATTTCTGGGTCAGTGACACCTGATTCCCACAGGGATGTTCCATATCTCTGTCGTTATTTTTTTTAATGATGTATCCACAGTCTGGTTTTTTTTAAATACAAAATTGTAAATAAACATGACAGTATATGCTATCCAGTTTCTTGGAAAAGCTAAAACCACTCCTAGTTTTCATGTATTGATTTCTAAGGTGCTGGGATAACTGACAAGTACGTGACACTTATTTAAGTTCAATAAATTAAATCTGAGAATGTTATTAAAGCTATTAATTACTCCTTCAAAATTTAATTGAAACATATTAAAGTACCTGTACTTAAAGTCTTGCTATTTTCCACTGACTTATGATGCTGCCTGTCTAGACTTACCCTCAGGTCCACTGCAAAATTCCTGGCTAAGAGCCTAGATACCTAGAAACATAACACTATGGGTTCCATTACCTTAGGGCATCACTCTCCCTGGCTGTGTGGACTCAAAACAGAAGTCTCATACTCAATGTATTTACAAAACAAATATAGTAGGAAAGAAATTTATGGTGCTAATCTAAAAAGGAGCTCATTTGTGCAAATTCACATGCTCCCACGCTAGGAGGTATAATAAATGGAGACTATAACCCATCAGAGTAACAAAATGCATCCCAGAGGATAATATACCTCGGGTGCAAAACACTCTGTGCTTTTTTTTTGCCTTGCCTGCCTGGTTTTTGTTTTAGCTGTTTTATTATTATTTTTTAAATCTAGCTTCTGCAGCAGCTAACTTCACTGTTTTTCAAGCTGGAGCTACATTGGATCTAGGCACCATTATGTTACCAGGTCAAGCAGCATGCTATGCACTAGATTCAACTACAGGTCTCTTGGGGTCTCTCCTCTCAATTCCCAACCCAACTGTCCAAGTAAGTGCCCATAAATCAGTTATGAGGCAGGTAAAATCTAACATGCTGTTTCTCAGTGCTGGGGTCAGGATCAATTGTTTTCTTATTACTGAGTGTTTTGCTTTATGCAGTGCAAGGATAGACTTGCATAAAAAATTCTTTTAGCTCATTTTTTATTAGATTTACCCATTTTGAACCATTTGAACTGAACAGGGACTCAGGTGCAATCTGCAGATAAAGTGTGTACATTTCTTAGCTTTTGTGGATCAAAAATGCATTTGCAGCATGTGTATGTTTGAAAAATGTATACAAATGCACTTCCATCAGTAAGAATAATGTCTATATTTCAAAGATGCACACAACTGATGAGCACATTTAGAAAAATACACATAAACTTATGCACATACAAATTTCATGTGAAAAGAAAAAACCAACAACGAAGCTCACTCTCTCAGTGGGAAAGCTCAATTTCCCCTTTGTCATTATGGCTTGTATAGTTAGCCTATCCCATTGTTCTTTACATCTTGACTGCCTCCCCCACTACAGCTAATTGGCTGGTTGCCCCTGCATTTCCCTCTTCACCTGCCCCTCACTAGTCATCTTGCAGCAAGTCTTCTGTCTCCCCGCCCCCAAAACGTCTTCTGGTAGCCCAGATCACAGCAGCCAGCAAACAAAAAGGCAAGCTAAAGGACTGCTGCTGGGAAGAAGCAACTACTGCAAAGAGAGAAAGAGAATGAAAGAGAGAGGCAAACCCCTCTCAGATTATTCCTTGCCATCAGCCACCACCAATCAGCTGTCAAGCAAACTTTGATTTCTTGTTAAAGCTTTGCGTGTTTATCCAATGAAGTAGCACTGGTGTTTCTAAATATTAAGCATACTCTGTTTATTGTGGCTATCTATGAGATGCTTGTGTAAGCAACAGAGTGACCTGACATGGGTGCAACCAAAAAAAAAAAAAGGACAGAAAATGGGTATGAAAGGAAATGCAATATTACATCACGCCTCTAAATAATGATAACTGATGCTATCTTTTCCAGCATGAATTGATTAGGCATCTTTTCAAGATGAAGGACATCAAGGGCTTGCTCAGAGGCCTAGTGAGGTCCCAGGGTCAGGCAAAACACTGCATCATCTGCTCATGGGCTCTGTTACTACTACTTCACTCAGCAAAGCAACTCAGTTACTTTGTTGTTATAGCAGAAAAGGAGTAAACATGCCATTCTGAAAGTGTTGCCCTTTCAGTTTCATAGCCATTCTTAATATGCCCTATACTTTAGATTCTAGACTTTAGAAAGACCCTTCAAAGAGTAGTTGTTCTTCATCTATTTAGGAGAATATGCATAATATGTTTTAAACGTTCTGTGATGCTAGGTTCTTGGAGGTGGGTGGAGGTTAAATTTGCAAACTTGCCCTGGGAATAGCTACAGTGCGGCTATGAAAGAAATGCTTGAATAATGCACATTGTAATAGAATTAAAGCACCAAGGTTATTTCATTGTCACTGGTTATTTTTTATGTCATTTTTCATTTGTGTTCACAGAAACTACCCTGATTCATAAATCATCCACATTTATGTATATGCCTTATGCATCTATTCATTTGGATTTTCACAGTGCCTTACACTCAATATATGCCTACACACAGAAGGAATTAACTTAGAAGAAAATTTAGTAACTTTGAAGCAGATTCTCTCTATATATCCCAGGTTTTATGAAAGATGACATCTAAAGCACATGGAATTCTGGATTGTTTTCTAGCTATTTTTAGACTGTGAACTTTAATGAGTCTTTACTGCAGTTCTCTGAAATACTTTGTAACTTCCAATAGAGGACCTTTATACATTCAAACTAAGGCTTTTTATTAGATGCTCAGGAGAGATCATCACCATCCATGCCACAAAAGTCCAGTAAGTTTTCCCTGTGCTTGTCAGAGCTTTTGCATAACACTGATATAGGCAGTGGCAACTTTCATAAAAGGAAATCGATGCAAAGAAGGACAAGCTTCCTGTGCCATGATCTACCTTGACTGGCAGCAGCCCTCTGCAGTCTCAGACAGAGGTCTTTTCATCATCTGCCACCTAAGCATTTCAGCTGGAGATACCAGGAGATGGAAGTGCGACTTTTAGCATTCAGAGCAGATGCTCAATACTTTATGTGGTCTTTGAAAGTTCAGCAGTACGGAAACACGTGAATCTGGCAGTGATAACAATGCAAAACAATGCTCTATTTATGCAAAACAATGCAAAACAATGCTCTATGAGGAAATGTGTTATAATTCACATTTCATTTAAGCCCTACACAAGTTTTCTCCAGAATGGACCCTCCACATTCTCTTTAAGAATTCTCTGTCATGAATTCATTGTTAGATTTCCCCATCTATTGCTTCATCTGTGTGTTTCTCATCTATAAATGAGAACAATGTGGTCCTCGAATTATTATAAATGCATTTTAAAGATTTTTATTTATTCGCAATATTATGCCCTGCATATAAAACTGACACCCTTTGGTAGGATAGACAAACTCACAGATATGGGTAACTAAGGAAAAGAAGATTTATCTTGTTGGACTGGGTGATGATTTGTCTCCTATAAAATTTCATCCTCCTGGGTGCTTAGGAGCTTAAAGATGAGGACCTTTTGGAGTTTGTTGCTATGAGCTGGTACTGGAAGATATACTGTTTCTGCATCTGGATGTTTCATTCAACAATCACAGCTAACAGCCATTATCACATCTATCCTTTTTGATGTTTTAATGGCAATACTGATCTTTGGAGAGACAATGGACTGATATAGATTTACTGGGAAAGTATGGACAAAGCATTGGACCAAGTTAGCAAATAGGCTTTTCCAACTTTTGTAGTGTAATAGAACCTCAATGGGCACACGACTCTGTCCAGATTCAGTTGTTAACTGGTTGGAATGTTCCAGTAAGACTTGGAAATCTCCCTCTAATCCTTTTCTTTATCCAGTATTGGCTTGCCCAACCCTAAATTTCTGGCAGCCAAACATTTTCCAGCTCACTTTTGGAAACAGTCGGCTTTGCAAGCTAGACACTTGTGCTATGTTAGAAATGTAATGTTCTGCTGGCCACCAAGTGTGACTTGCCTGTTGTCTCTTCTCTGTCCTGGAGTTAGAAAAGCACCGAGGCCTAAGGCTAATTTCAAAGGCTGGGCCTGCTTCGTTTCAGTGTTAAATACTGCCAGCTAGCCAAAAGCCCAGCTTGAGGATGCTTTTGATCTCTCCTTGATAAAATACTTGAGGAATGCCAAACATAACAGAGTGGCTGACAGTCAGCATGTATATATGGAGAGAACAGATAAAAATGAGATGGCAGGCCCTGGCTCAACAGTAAAGCTCATGGTTTCTGTGCACAGGGCTCAGCACTTTGATTTAGGGCCTAAGTAGATTTGACATGGAAGCTACATGAATGGATGTCTGCCCCCCCCCCCCCCCCCCGGTAAGAGAGGGACACTCCAAAGTTGATCAAAGCAGTGCTGAGGGAGTGGGTTAGCTGTTCTTTCATACCATTTCTCTGCCCTAAATCCCCTGTCCCTACAAGCTGCTATTGGCCCAGTAGAGGGAAATGGATGTAAAGCTTCCATACACACATTTCAGAACAACTGCTTGGGGCAATTTGGAGCCTGCTGCATTTGTTTTACAAGGGTGGGGGTGGGGGTTAGAAAATCTAATCACAGGTGTCCCACTTCACATAAGTTTAGAAACATAGAAACATAGAAACAGAGTGAGTCAGAAGGGGTCTCCCAGGCCATCTAGTCTGACCTCTGGCACCAGCTGGCTCCACTCACGACGTGCCCACCATGTGCATGTCCAGCCTATCTTTGAACACCCTCACCGATGGGGCCTCAACGACCTCTCGTGGAAGCCCATTCCACACCCTTGGGGTCCTGACTGTCAGGAAGTGCTTCCTGGCATCCAAATGGAACCTTGGCTTCCTGAGCTTTGCTCCATTGGAGCGTGTCCTTCCTTGCTCTGCAGGGGAGAACAGGTCTCTACCCATCTCCGTGTGACATCCACTCACATACCTGTATGT
>NW_025335409.1:8626519-8627506 GCF_004798865.1 Varanus komodoensis
ACCTCACCGATGGGGCCTCAACGACCTCTCGTGGAAGCCCATTCCACACCCTTGGGGTCCTGACTGTCAGGAAGTGCTTCCTGGCATCCAAATGGAACCTTGGCTTCCTGAGCTTTGCTCCATTGGAGCGTGTCCTTCCTTGCTCTGCAGGGGAGAACAGGTCTCTACCCATCTCCGTGTGACATCCACTCACATACCTGTATGTCACCAACATATCCCCTCTGAGTCTCCTCTTCTCCAGGCTGAAGAGACCCAGTTCCCTCAGTCTCGCCTCATACTCCAACCCCTGCAAACCGGCCACCAACCTTGTGGCCCTACGCTGCACTGACTCTAACCTGGCTATATCCTTTCTGTAATGAGGGGCCCAAAACTGAACACAATACTCCAGTTGCGTGCGCATCAGAGTCATATAGGGTGGAAGTAATACCTCTCTTGATCTAGAAGCCACACTTCTGGCTATGCAACCAAGGGTGGCGTTCACCCTCTTGACCACCGCATCACACTGCTGACTCATGTTTAGCCTGCAGTCAACCAGTACCCCGAGGTCCCTTTCACAAGTGCTGCTCTCCAGCCACTTGTCACCTAACCTGTACTTATGACAGCTATTCCTATGCCCCAAGTGCAAGACCTTGTACTTATCCACACTGAACGCCATCCTGTTGTCTCCTACCCACTTCCATAGTCTGTCCAGATCTTTTTGGATCTGGAGTACCTGCTCCTCAGTTGTGGCCACTGCTGCAGTTTTAGTGTCGTCTGCGAATTTGATCAGCAGACTGTTCACCCCTTCTTCCATGTCATTAATGAAAAGATTAAACAGGATCAGCCCCAGGACAGAGCCCTGGGGGACCCCATTTGTCACTGGCCGCCATCCTGATGATTCCCCACTAAAGGTTACTTCTGCTTTCCTTCAGTCAACCATGCCCTAATCCACTGGACAGTGCTTTGGTGTATCCCAAAACTCCTCAGTTTCTCCACCAGGATATCATG
>NW_025335409.1:8627606-8849357 GCF_004798865.1 Varanus komodoensis
GGGGGGGGTGACTCTAATCTGTCCCCCTAAGTCCCCAGCCTCCTCTAATCTCCTATGCAGATATCCCCCTTCCTTGGGGGTGAACACAGAGGCAAAATAGTCATTTAGCATCTGTGCCTGTTCTCTCATATCAGTCACTGAATCTCCTTCCTCCTTATTTAGTGGTCCCACCACTTGTCTCCCCTTCCTCTTCCTATTTACATGCTGAAAGAAGCCTTTTTTGTTGCTCTTGATATTCTTGGCAAGTCTCAGCTCATAATCAGCTTTAGCACGGCGAAGAATTCTTCTGCAACAGGCCTCCTCCTCCCGGTATACCCTTTTGTCTATTTGCCCCTGTACCCATTTCCTACGAAGGTTCCTTTTTCATCTAATCCCTCTAACCACCTCCTTTCGCATCCATGGCAGCACTCTCCTTCGCCTCCCCAGCTTACTGACTAGAGGCATCGTCAAGGTTTGCGCCTCCAAAACCTCCCTTTTGAGTGCTATCCACCCCTCCTCAACTCACTTACCTTCCAGTAACCTATCCCAGGAGACTTTCCCCAGTCTGGCCTTCAGTTGGCCAAAGTTGGCCCTCTTGAAGTCCCAGCTTCTAGTGCTCGACCTGCTCCACGTCCCAAGTCCCCTGATCTCAAAGCAAAGGATGGAGTGATCACTTGCATCCAGAGCTCCCCTAATCTGTACTTCATCTATCAGCTCCTTCCTATTGGTCAAGACCAAGTCAAGGATGTTTCCCCCCCCTTGTTGCCTTTCGGACCCTCTGTGAGAAAAGCCCTCCCTCTATAGCTTCTAGGAAGTGACGTGACCTGGCTGTCACCACCGAGGGAGTCTCCCAACTAATATCTGGGAGACTGAAATCTCCCATAATTACCGTGTCTCCCCCCCCCCCCCCCGAGATATCCTTAGAATCTGGCCTGTCAGGACAACATCCAGGGTCTCAAGGTGACCTGGAGGGCGATAACATACCCCCACTGTCAGGTCTCTTTCCCTGTCAAAATCCCTAAGTTTCACCCAGACTGTCTCTACCGAATCCCCATCTGTGCTGCATTCTATCTCACTGCATCCTATCCCTTCCCTGACGTATAAAGCCACGCCCCCACCCCTCTTTCCCTTCCTGTCCTTTCTAAAAAGGCGATACCCTTCTATGTACACATTCCAGACTTGCCTTTCATCCCACCAAGTTTCTGTGATTTCTACCAGGTCATATCCTCCTATTCCCAGGAGAGCTTCAAGCTCTTCCTGCTTATTACCCATGCTCCTAGCATTGGTGTACATGCACCTCAACTCCTTCCCACTGCTTCCTTTCCTTGGAGTTCCCAGCCTCCTCCTCCCTCCCTGACACCTGGCCCCTCCCTGTAGGAGTCCTGTCAGTCCCTGCAGTATCTCTAAAACCCTGCTCCCAGAGCTCTGATCCTCCCCCAACACTTGTCCAGTGCAGACACATTTCTGGGGGGCCTGAAGCCGCCCCCCCCCCGGCTCAGTTTAAAGTCTTCCGGACGAAGCTCGCTAGAGCATCTCCAAAGGACCTTATCCCCATCCTCGTGAGGTATAACCCGTCCCTTGCCAGAAGTCCCTTGGCAAGAAACTGAGTGCTGTGGTCGAGGAGCCTGAAGCGTTCCTTCCGGCACCACACCCTAAGCCAGTCGTTCACCTCGGAGACCCTCCTGTCCCTTCCTGGCCCAAATCCCCAGACTGGTAAGATTGACAAGAAGGCCACTTGGGCCTTTAGCTCCCTGAGTTTCTTCCCCAAGGCCTCAAAGTCCCTGTGATCCCGACCACCTCCTGCCTGTCCATGTCGTTTGTGCCCACGTCGTTTGTGCATCCCAGGGAAGGGAGTCCCCGGACAGCCCAGGCCACAGCTAAGGGACGCAGACAAGGGAAGATGCCAACGGCTGAGCGTGGCCTTATCAGTCCCTCAGGCTGGTGGCCCTCCTGTCTGCTTCCTCCTGGCCCCTCCAGCCTCTCTGGCCCCACCTCCCTTCCTCTCCACTGCTCCTGGCCCTCTGCTCCCCTGCCCAGCTCCTACCTTGCCTTCGCCAGTCCCCTGGCCACTCAGCCCATTCTCCCAGCCTGTGCCTCTGCTGCTCTGCCAAGAGGCCAGAGTCGAAAAAGTTTCTGGGTCCCTGGACCTTGGATTTCCCAGTAAGGGTATCTCATAGGAAAAGCTTAAGAAGAACCCTTCTGGATCAGTTCAAGGGTTTATTTAATTTGGGGCTTGTTTGTTTTTCAATATATACCACCACATACATTTAAAAGCCTCCAAGAGGCTAACTACAATTGATGTTGTTTTAATTGTGCTGACTATGTTTACTTGAGTTATTTATGATGCTTGTTTTTTTATTATGTAAACAGTCTAGAGAGCCATGTGGCTACAAGACAGCATACAAAAGTGCTAAATAAATAAAATAAATAAAAAACAACTCCTGCATAATGGAATTGATAAAAATAAATAGCCTGAATACCAATTGTATAGCAACAATTTGTAATAATGCTACTCAATACACCTGGGATAAAATTCTCAGTGTGCCAAGTGCCTAACAGAATAGTGAGATCTCAAGTGACTTCCTAAAAATCAAATATAGGCAGGTTGGTGCAACCTTCTCTAACAGGGCACCATTACCAGAAATGTCTTCTCCCTTAATCCAGCATACCTTTCAACAATGCAAGTGCCACTGCTTGGGTGCCTATGTAGATGGGGTAGTTTTTATGGCATGGGAGGAGATTTCAGAGATACCTCAGAAACAAGCCATTTAGGTCTTTAAAGTAGGGGTATTATACTAAAGAAGGGGTACTATAAGGAATCAAGAAGATTTTCCCAACCCACAAGCAACTCAAAATGACCAGGTTCACACATTACACAGCAACCTATCATTGGGCACATCTGAAGTTGCTTATTCAAATTGGACACAGCTTGCATGCAGCACACAACTTGGCAAATTTTGTGTTAATTAACCCACGATTTATCATCATTATGTACAAATAGGATCACCCTCTCCTTTGCTAATTTTAACATGCTTTAAATTTAACCTTAACATGCAAAGGAATGTGTTGGTTTTTCCTTGACTGTGCTATTCAATCAGTTCTTTGCTTACCAGCCTGTTGGCTACTAAAGACCATTCAGCCTGGAGGGATTTCACTTAACTGAATGTTCCATTAAAATGAAATATTAACACCTTTTCCTAGAAACAAAAGGTAACATGTCAGAGACATTCCTAGGCTGGAATCCTGCTTCTGACATGCCAAATATGTATGTGGAAGGGTTTTTGTTTCTGATGGAGCGATGCTTAGCCATATGAGCATCCACCTGCCATATGAAGCGAATATTTTTGGTAAACCATGATCAGATCTCCCATAGGTTAACATTTCTCTGAAAAGGAGCCCTCTGCAGGTGTGTAGGTACAAAGTATATTAGCACTGTAGTGCTCACGACAGTGGGGGATTTAATCATCCCCATCAATGTTTCCTGATATAAGTGTGCCTTAATAGGGATTCTTACAATGCTATGCACAGGGCTAACACCGGATCTGAAACAAAGGTCCCCAGCAAGGTCCCCAGCACCAACATGGCAGGACCCCTAAAACTCACCAACAGAGGTGTAGAGCTAAATAGCACCTGTCCCCATGGCTACTTTGCTCAGAACTTCTTTTCATGACCCTTTAAAATTCCCTCTCTCTCTCTCTCTCTCTCTCTCTGTCTGTCTGTCTGTCTGTCTGTCTTGGGAGGTCAGTATCAACAAGATGCAATGGCTCTACCCTTGCAGCTGCTGATACTGAGCAAGCTAAAGCATTTCCTTCCCACATCCCTGCACATATTTCAGAAAAACAATTGTCCAACCCTATGTAGCTGGGCAGTGAAACTGATTTGGAGGGCTGCAATAGTCAGTTGGTCATCTGGAATTGCTTCCACGATTAGTGCGTTCCAACCCAAACAGTCCTTGGCTTTGATACTCCCACACAATTCACGGTGGAATTAGCCTGGCAAATCTGGAAAAAACATTGGATTAGGTGATCAGAGAGAGGAGTGCTGCGTGTAACATCCTGGTCACAGTGTGTCCAGCTGTGCTTTGATATTGAAGTATGAAAGAAAAATGCATTTGGCTGTCCAATTTTTTATTATGCATAATTTTGCAAGAAATCTGGGCAGGAGCGTGTGAGGAAACTGAATGGATTTTTAAAAGTTGTTTCATGAAGGCAGTGGCTCTGTGGGACACATGGCTGGCAACTATGGTAAAGTGATGAGTTGCACGTTCTTCAACTGTGTGTGTGGCTTCTTGCAATGCATTCTGATTTTTGCATCCCTGCTGCGACAGTTATGGCAACAAAGCAAAAACACAGAAAAGCAACCAACCCTGGATATGGTCATATGTGCACCTCCCAAATTCTGAACTCCACAAGTCTGTTATTAATTTTGTGTGTCTCTGGTTTTGTGTCATACATATTTGGGATTAAAGGGTAGGACTGAGCATTCCTGTTCAGAAGGGAGATTAGTATTAAATCGAAAGCTGAGAGGTGTTAAAGGTATAGAAAATGACATTCCTTTTCCAGATGACTGTGCTAATTAAGCAGTTTCATTTACAGCCATCTCTGTCAAGTGCCATGAAACAATGGTATACAGCCAATTAAATCTTTAGTGATGAAAAAATTATAGGATAAGGGGAAAACTAAGTCCACTAACACAGATACACAGCCTGAGCAGCCCTCAAATGTTCTTCTCTAAATAAGATTCTAGGAAATAATGTCTGTGTTTCTGTATTGCCCTTCTATCCAACAGAGTCCCACCTCGTTCTTTGATTTTGTTTGACATAAACAAGGCTGCTGGGTGAACTCTTGCAGAATATTGACTGGACTTACGGATTTGGTCCTCAGGGCTAGCAAGAGCTCACTCAGAATAGCAGGGATGGGATATAAAATATCCTTCTTCCTTGCCCCCATGGTGCAGGCCTTTGAGAACTGTTAGAGCCTCTCCCCACAGCTCTGCCATTGCTGCCTACCCTTGCCTTATAAGGAGTGCTGCTCAGCTGGGAGAAGCCCAGTGCCATGGGAGGAGGTCAGGGAAGCCACAGACGTATTTGGGGAACACCAAAAAACTCTAGCCCAGAGCTCGCAAAACTTGAGCAAAGCCTGTGTGAATATCTAGGCAGGGGTGGGAAGCTTCAAGGGGCTTGTTCCAGATAGCTGCTTTCATATTCTCGGTTTCACACCCACACAGCCACTGGAAAGCTAGCGATGGCAGATACAGTGCAGGCAAATACTTGCAAATCTGGTTTGCACTGACATAATAAAATGGAGACCCCGTGGTCTTCTTCAATGCTGTGCTTGTTGTCACCTGTGTTGCAGGGACAGAGAGTTGGAGGCCCAAAGCCAGTTAGAGTTTTGTAGATATAATTATTTAAAATCATTACTGCTTCTTCACACATTTTTTGGGCCTAGATCCTCCCCTCCCCACCCCGCCCCTGCCTGCCCCACACACTAATGTTAGCATGACAGTTCTGTTCAGGGCCAAATGGGATCTTCTCTCTTTCAGCACTCCCTTTTCTTTTCTGTTCTTTTGCTTTCCAGAGCAGTACTCACACTGTAGATTTTAAACTAAAGTATGTTCTATCCCTAAGATTCCTGGGAATTGTAGTTCTATGAGAGCTTCAGTCTCCAACCAAGTATTCTCAGCACCTTGTATAACTACAATCCTCAAAATTATTTCAGGAAATCTACCAAAGTGGTAAAAAACCTACAAATGTTTGTGGCATTGACAGGACCTCAAAGAACCTCTCCCAGTCACAGCTTTAGACTTGAAAAGTCTACTCCTAATGTAGGGCATGGCAGCAATGGCAACCTGGGGGCTGCAAGCTGACCACGTCCAGGGTGATAGAAGGGGGTTCACATTAGCATTGTATGCCCTTCAACCTGCCATCTACCTCCAGCACTCCTGGCATTTGACCAGGAAGGGAAAATCATGCAGTAAGCAGGTTGGTCAGTGACGGAGTTCACAGCTTATTCTTCCACCAAGCCAATTCAGGGTAAAGTTATAGCCAATTTATCTTGGTCACAACACATATAGCTTTGTCTATACAATTCCAACTGATGCCTTTTCCTTTTCTGCTGTGCAACAAACAAACACGCACACATGGACACGTACTGTATCCACAGGATTTGGGAAGTAACATTCATCTCTCCAGGAGCCTGTGCCAAGCTAGCTAGCTAGCTGGATGAGTTGATCTTTATATCTAATTATGTAAAATGTCCCTCTTTGTTGAAAAGGGTGTAATTAGAAAATAGAAACCTGGAGCTCTGGAGCTTGCTCTGATCTTTGAAGCAGAACTGATGGGGAAATTAAAGTTAGCTGAGAGGGGAAAATCATCTGAGCCCAGGTCCCATGCAAGAAATAAAGGCTGTATCATTGCAGAGCATGCATGGATCGTTAACCTTCCGACTGTCATTTTATTTTTGAATGGGGGTGCTTTACAGGCACAACAATCTGGCACTGCTTTAAGTATGGAGCTTTGCTCGACCTTACACTTATTTAGAGATGTTAAGATAGACTACACAAAGTAGCAGTTTGGAATGATCTTACAGTGTACAATACTAGACAGAAGATGCTGATTGGATAAGGACAGAGTTTGTCCACCCTTGTCATATTTAGGTTCATTGTGAACCTGATTATACTGCAATTTTAAATTGGTTTTAAGTCATTTCAAGGGGAACAACTGCCCTCCAAATATCTGTCGTACCTGAAGCCCCGACAGAGACAGCACCTCACAAGGAGGTCTTGTGCTTAGGACCCTGTATCCAAAAGCCAACCCCGCAACCTAGCTTGGGGGTGGCTGAGCGGATAGCTGCACCTCCCACTGACTCCCTGCCCATTGAGCAAACACCCAAGCCCACATCAAAGCAAGAGAGCCCCGAAAGAAAAGACACCACGAGTTCTACTCAGAAGGAGTCAGAGAGGGCTGTCCCTCCTCCTACTGACGCTGAACGTCCTGAACATGACACAGGAGACGCAGGGGGCGTAATAGACTTTTCTCTAGCGACCAATCGTAGAATTCTGAGAAGATACGAGCAAAGGCAGAGCTTGTTACGCCAGAGGGAAGAAAGGCGTGACCAGGAGGGCTAATCCCACGTGGGCTCGGGGAGAGACACCACTAGAGGATTAACATCTGCATTCCAAAGACCTCAACAGAAGAGCTTATCTGTAGAGTTGTAAATCTTGTAGACAAGTAGCAATAAAGGACTTTAGTTTTATTGCTCGTGAACGTGTGGGTTGTTTACACGTTGAGCAGCACCTCGACAATATCCTGAGAAATGTAGTTTGGTAAAGAGTTGTAGGGTTTTTCTACACTTAGTGTTTATCATGTGGTCAGCATTCACTGCTCACAGTCGTTTACAGATTCTCTAGAAACATTGTGATGATTCAATTTCTGTGGCTAAAGCCCATGTTCAGTGAGTATTTTTTAGAGCAGGGAAATTGTGATATTTAATTATAAAAGCAAAAGAAAATGCTTTTTTCATGTATGTATTTGTGCTACGCTACAGTGCCATCTAGATGTTATCTGGGGAAAAGCAGGAAAAAGGCACATGGATCTCAGTTCCATGTGTAGAAAAGCTTGTAGAGACCTATATTATTGCAATTATTACAAACCTGCTACATGAGGGTGTTAATCCTTTGTATCTACTTTCACGTTTGTTGCAGAATTGAGACCTAGGCACTAGGCAAAATGTTTTCTTTTGTGCTGTCTGCCACAAAACAACTAGGTGGCACTGTGGTAAAACAGAATGACACAAATGCACAAATGAAAAAAGTAGCTTCTTTCACTTCCACAATTAAATGCTATGTTTTCCCTGCTTTAAGAAAACCTCAGAAAAAGTGCTCCATAGACACAGAAGCAAAACTGGAAGGTCACAACATCATCTAAAGAACCTGTAAAGAACTGTGATCAGGGATTAATGAGCATGTAATACATGCTTTGCATAGAAAAGCCCTACAATATCAGAGATATGGGGAAATAAAGCAAATGGTTGCACATTCATCCATAGTTTTTAATATATTCTATACATGTAATTGTCAGTTGGCGACTTTCTAAATTTAAGCGAAATCAACAACTATACCTCAATTTCACAAACCCTGCAACCCAACAGATGCACATAGAATGGTACCCTTCAACCTTTCTGTGATCTATAGCATGGGTCAACCAACTTCAATGTTTTTCTTCTATGTTTATTTTTATGTTGAATGGCCCTGTGACCTACCTACAAATCAACCTTCCTATTTACATCCATTCTTCCTTTTCTGTCTTCCCTTCTCTCCATATCCCACCTGCCATTCTTTCAATTGTTTTATTTCACCTGCTCTTTCAAAAGAGAGTCATGAGATAGATGGTGCAACCATTTTAGTTGAGAGGCTATAAGCCAGTTGTAGATCATGGCTTTTCATTTGAAAACTGATGTCCTTTAACAATGGGGCCATTCATTTATTACATAATGCAAACACAACACCTCCACAAGAAGGACATAGCATTTGTAGGTCTCTTAGCAAATGTATCAACCACTCCACTTAGCACCACACCAACCTTTAGCAAAGCCTGGTATGGCATGGAGTCCTTCCTTGCATTTGGGCTGACATACACAGTGAGAAGGCTTCCAAATGCTACAATCCCATTTTGAGCACTGCCACTGTTATCCCCTCTGCTCCCTGGAGGAATCCTTTCCCAAGGAGAATCCAGGGTCTCCCAAGCTGGATGTCTCTGGGGAAGAAGTGACTGTAAGGAACTCCAGGGCTGACCAAGAAGGTCCTGAGCACTTGGAAGAGATGGCCTCAGTTCTTCCCCCTAGAGAGGAATCAGAGGAGCACATGGAGGCATCACCCTCCCGCTGGGAATGCTGCTGTCTAAAGTGACAGGCTAGGATCATGGCTGGGGGAAGGAGCCTAAAGTAGCAGACTCCTCATGAGTAGGCCTTCGGCCAGAGGGCCTGTGATGATCTGCAGCAGTGTGCTGGAAAGGGCATGGGAAGCCCAGGGTACTTAAGCTTCTACTTCTAGTCTGGAACAGCAGAGGTCTTAGGTACAGTATGTATATCCTTAGGACAGTCACACACAAGCAGTTCCACACTAGCACTTTGCCGTTTCTCCAGTTTTTACCTCTTCTTTCTCAGATCAGTGCTCTAAATACACACAAAAGACACATTTTGTCATGTCATATTAGAGGTGCTGCCAGCCAAAGCACCTTAAACTGGCAGCCTGTGGGGGAAAGTCCTCACATTAGTTCTGTTGTTCCATTAGATGCTGAGAGTCCGATGAGACCCGTGTCATTCAGGACTTTCTGCCTTACTGTGACAGATTCCTTTCAAGGCCACTGCTACCAGGAAAAAGCTCAGAAAAGATGGATCCCTAGAGTACTAGAATCGGGAATTAATGGTGTGAAAGCCAACTCTTCCCAGAAATCTAGGACTGACTTCAGGTAAGCAGTCTGCTTCTTTCTGCAAGTTGAATGAATGAACAGCCTAAATGGAAGTGGCAATAAACGTCACTTCTGGTTATTTCCCACATCTTTTATGAGGCAATCTCTTATATCTAGCCCAGTGCCCTTAGCACTGTGCCCTGTTAATGTTTCATGGATAAAGGACCTTTTGAGAGCGTACAACAGTCTGGGTCAAGGGTGGAAGCACTCCATGAATGGCTTGTTCTGTACTGTAACCAGCAGTTCCTTGTTTAGGTCTAGGCAATGTGTTTCACTCACAGGATTTGCATCTGAATGTAAGATATGTAATGGAAAGCTTAGTCTATGGATGCAGGAGAATGAGGTGGAAGAATGGACCCTGCACCTGCTAGAACGGGTCTAACTCCTGTCTGATAGGGGTAGACACTAGGCCTGTGGTAGGCTTCCTTTCCGTTTGAGAAGGCCCTGGTGGGCTTGTATTTGGCATGTGTAGTAGGCAATAACAGAAATGTGAGTGTCTAAAGGCAACTGTTTTAATTTCCCAGTGTGCCCCATCACAGACATTGTGGGAAGTTGAAACAGAAGCTAGAGTCAGTGGCTTGGTGCTGCTCAAAATACTGGGCCAGAAATAAGGGGACAGGGCAGACATCTGTGAAAGTCCATGTAATGGTGTTGGGGCTCTGGCAGCTGCCAACCTTCACCAAACTGCAGGTGAAAGGGAAATCTAGACTAGAGCTCCTTCTATTTATCTGGTGCAGTATTTCTGCAAAATACATTTGCTCCTGTTGAGGCACACACTAACAGATACAGTGCTGTTTCTGCTGCATTGAAAGTGTGGTTGTGTGTCACATGCAACTGCAATTGCAAGAGAAAAGGAGTTGGAAAGGTGAGGTGTGCAATGAAATGGCTCTTCAAGTTCTGTCCATTTTTAACACTGGTAAGCTACGTGTAGGTTCGCTGGTGTGAGCTGGAGATTTTCAGCCAAGTAATTCATAGCTTCTTCCCAAAGCAACCTCCAGTCTCCCCAGAGCTGATTTTTGCAGGAGTAAGTTTGAAGGCAATGTGATTTATTCTGAGCAGACATGTACCTCGGGCATAGTTATTCCTTGCAGCTGCTGAACCCACTCCTCTTCCCTCCAGAACAGAACCACAAGTTTAGCAACTCTACTGAGTTGGAAGGGGCCATGAAGGCCATTGAGTCCAACCCCCTGCTGTTGCAGGACACCAATTTACCAATAAATTGTGGAAAAATGCAAAACATATAAAAGTTGTGATATAACTGGTCAGAATATAATGGCATAAATAACACAAAAAGGACAGCTTGGGGTATGCAATGACATGCCCATGTGAAAATCCTTAGGTAGATCCTGACCAGTGTTCCTAAGATAAAGCACTGAATGAAATTAATACAGTATCAGTCATCAGTAATGCTTCATGTAAAAATAAAATAAAATAAAATAAAATAACAGAAAAAATATGCAAGTCAACATATAACAAATCATGGAAAACTTGTCTACCCAGCCCGCTCTTATGTACGAATTCTCAGTTTGTATATAGGGTTATTTTTAAAAGTCAGGGAGTTACTAGAAAGAAATTGGGATCTTGCTATTTGAGACCTTCTGACTCCATTTTACAACTGAAACCAGATGAGTTTGCCAACCAACTTCATTTTGTACTGCAGCATTTGTTGAACAGGCATCAGAAATAGCCTCCTGGATAGGGGAATTTCTTATATCCTCATACAGTTGATTGCCAGTGCTGCATGCAAGTTCTTTATTCACTGCCAAAAATGTGTTCCACAGTATCAGTTTAATATATTGCTGATCAACAGTTAACCTCATTTTTGTTGCTGCCCCTTGAGAGCTATTTGCAAGTTGAAACAAGAAGTTATCAGTAATGCAGTTCTATTGCCACTAAGGATTCATTTGCTCAAAGTATATTTTATTTGCTCTGTTCAGTGCTTGGGCAGTTAGTTCTAAATATCTCTCACTCCTGTGCCAAAGACTCATGCCTTATACTGCAGTGACAAGAAATATTGGGGTCTAGTGGAAACTCAATCTTACCTTCTACACTGCAGAAAAAGAGTTACGTAATGGAAATGTTTGCAAGTATTGCTGGTGCAATTCCAGATGAGTTAATGCTGAAGTGGACTTCAGTCCTTTCCCTTTTCGGGTCAATTCACATGAGTTTACTGACACACTAAGAATGTTTACTAAATAGATCTGTGCAGTTTCTGGAATGTACACTGAAGCTGTCCTACAATTGCTTCTGTGCTCCTAAGCCATGTAGAGTTTTAGAGGTTAAAACCAGCACCTTGGATCGGTTATACCAGTATAACAGGGGCAATGCACTCCAAACCTCTGGATGATCACTGAGAGAGACTAACTGCTCTCTCTTCACCCAGCCAGGTCTCAGTTATACATGCTAGAATCGCTGCTTCATTCACAATTAAGTCATGGATGAGCGAAGTTTTATTTCCCACCAATCTGAACAGTTAAACGCAAGTTCCTGAGTTCAGATGTTAGGAGGAACTGTACTTGTTTAAAAATGCAAGTAAAAGGATTCCCTCCTTGCAGGACAGTGAGCAGGAGGAGGAGCACATGGGCTGTGGTTCAGCATGGCTCAGTCACATACCAGGCAACTATATGATTTCCCATATACGTGGAATGGGCCATTGATAAAACTAGGTAGGTCTTGGTCAGTGTCTGGATGAATGACTGCCAGGAAGTCTCATGTATCTGCTCTGAATTTATTGATGGATGAGTTATGTAATTTAAGAAATAAGAACTTTATTTTATAAACTAGCTTGTGCTCCCTGATGTTGCTGGACTAAAACTCCCAGCAAGTAATTGCCCTTGCTGGATAAGAATGATGGGGATTGCAGTCTCTCTGTTGCTCTTGTAGTGCAATAACACCTGAGGACTAGTCTTAAAGAAAGGTACAGTGATAGAACTAAGCTCTACACATTCAATTTTTCTGCTCTGCTTTTGTGCCTGGCAAGGGCTGTGGATGACTCCATCCCCAAAATAAGCTCACTGCCAGGAAACACAATAGATAGATCCAATGAAGTTCAGAATAAAAGCTGCAGTGGATGAAAAGTCCCCCTGACACAAGAGTCACTAGCTTCCCTTGGTCTCTTGTCAGACAGAATTTGAACTTTGTCTAGAAAAAAATGGTAGACATAACGCATATAACTTGCTGTTTTTGAGACCTCGTGGAGAACAGGTGAAGTTCCAGAGGACTGGAGGGTGGCATCAGTGGTCCCAATTTTCAAAAAGGGTAGTAGAAAGGACATAGGGAATTATAGTCCAGTTAGCCTTACGTCCATTGTAGGAAAAACACTGGAAAGGCTCATAATAGAGAGAGATCTAATGATGCTAGATAGGGAAGGGAGGCTGACAGCCACACAACACGGCTTCCGCAAAAACAGGTCCTGCCAGACAAACCTTGTGGAATTCTATGACAAGGTTTTGAGATGGCTAGATGGAGGGGATGCAGTGGATGTGGTATACCTGGATTTCAGCAAGGCCTTTGACAAAGTGCCCCATGATATCCTGGTGGAGAAACTGAGGAGTTTTGGGATACACCAAAGCACTGTCCGGTGGATTAGGGCATGGTTGACTGACGGAAAGCAGAAGGTAACCATTAGCGGGGAATCATCGGGATGGCAGCCAGTGACAAGCGGGGTCCCCCAGGGCTCTGTCCTGGGGCTGATCCTGTTTAATCTTTTCATTAACGACATGGAAGAAGGGGTGAACAGTCTGCTGATCAAATTCGCAGACGACACTAAAACTGCAGCAGTGGCCACAACTGAGGAGCAGGTACTCCAGATCCAAAAGGATCTGGACAGACTATGGAAGTGGGCAGGAGACAACAGAAAGGTGTTCAATGTGGATAAGTGCAAGGTCTTGCACTTGGGGCATAGGAATAGGTGTCATAAGTACAGGTTAGGTGACAAGTGGCTGGAGAGCAGCACTTGTGAAAGGGACCTCGGGGTACTGGTTGATTCCAGGCTAAACATGAGTCAGCAGTGGTCAAGAGGGCAAATGCCACCCTTGGTTGCATAGCCAGAAGTGTGGCTGCTAGATCAAGAGAGGTATTACTACCACTCTATACGACTCTGGTGCGCCCGCAACTGGAGTATTGTGTTCAGTTTTGGGCCCCTCATTACTGAAAGGATATAGCCAGGTTGGAGTCAGTGCAGCGCAGGGCCACAAGGTTGGTGGCCGGTTTGCAGGGGATGCCGTATGAGGCGAGACTGAGGGAACTGGGTCTCTTCAGCCTGGAGAAGAGGAGACTCAGAGGGGATATGTTGGTGACATATAGGTATGTGAGGGAATGTCACACGGCGATGGGTAGAGACCTGTTCTCTCCTGCAGAGGAAGGCAAGACGCGCTCCAATGGAGCAAAGCTCAGGGAGCCAAGGTTCCATTTGGTTGTCAGGAAGCACTTCCTGACAGTCGCAACCCCGAGGGTGTGGAATGGGCTTCCACGAGAGGTCGTTGAGGCCCCATCAGTGCGGGTGTTCGAGGATAGGCTGGACGTCCACATGGTGGGCATGTCGTGAGCGGAGCCGGCTAGTGCCGGAGGTCAGACTAGATGGCCCGGGTGGCCCCTTCTGACTCACTCTGTTTCTATGTTTCTATGCTGTCTCCAGCCATTAGCAAATTGATTTGTAAAGCAAATTACAATTCTAATTCATAATTAGTGTAGTTACCCATGTGGTGTCTGAGTTAATTAAGCATAGGCCCAACTGCACCAATGACATCTTCAGTATGACTGTGCTAAGAAGCCTCGGAGCATACCCAGATCATCTGGCATTATGGGAAATGGCACTCCTACATGCAAAGACACATCCAGACTTCTGTTAACAGTCATAATGAAAGATGGCAATCAGAGCTTCTTTGCTGCTTCCTTTTGATGATGACTTTGTGTAGGAACATATAAACCTAATGCCAGCTCTAAAGAGGAATGTGCAAGCTGCGGGCAATAATAATACATCTGTACCACTTTCAATGAACTATCTACAGAAAAAACACACAAAAGAACACTTTTTTGTTTTCCATCTTTAAAGGAAGCTAAGGCTTCCGCATCCTGAAATTTGAAATTAAAAATTGATCAAACGTCTCAGCCACTTTCGGTTTTGAAGGTTTCTAGCTGTAGCATCCCAGCTGGCCAGACTCAGCTCTTACAGACCACCTGTGTCATTTCTCCCATTCACTACATAATTGAAACCATCCACCTGCTCTAAAGCCATTTTACCAACCGGAGTGTTGTATGTGCACTGATGAAATAGCTTCTCATTACAGCCAAGGGGGTAACAACATAAGATCCCTGCAAAATCCCTGCAATATTCTCCCTCAAGCTACAACAGTAAACTGTATGTGCCAGTTATGCAGTTTTGCCAGTTCCTTTGGGGTCTGATGATTATGCAAAATGTGAAATTATTCAACTGATTCCTTGGGATTAAAATTCCTTACCATTCTTAAGTGCCATGTCACAAGTCATGAACTATACATAAAAAAGTTTTGTTTAAAATTAAGCCTTTTATTTGAAACTTGTTTCCTAGTAGTGTCTCCAAGGTCTATTAATATGGAGGGACTTAAGAGCCTTTGGAAGTATCAAGCAGACTAGTAAATATTTCCTGGTATTACACCCTCTCTAAATCAATTACATTATATATATATAGCCAAGTTGCCTAACACTACCCACTTTAAAATATAATTTGCTTGTTTTCTTTCTGCCATCACCAGAGTTATGCTGTGACACGCAGTTCAGTTTTGATGCTGACTTGAACTGATATGCTACCTCATGTTATTTTTGCGGTAGGAATGCAAGCAAAGCAATATAATAAGATGGCAGAGACTTGTAGACAAAAACTTGGCTAGTTATTTCAAATCAATGCCTGGGGTTGCATGACACATTAATAGAAGCATTACTTCCAAATCATGAGAAGTAGTAGTTCTTCTATACTCCTCCCTAGTCAGACCCCATCTGGAATACTTTGTGCAGTTCTGCGCACCAAGATTTAAGAAAGATGCAGAAAAATTAGAAAGGGTCCAGAGGAAGGCAACAAAAATAACCGAGAATTTGGAAATACTGCCTTATGAGGCGAGACTGAGAGAACTGGGTGAGTTCAGCCTTGAGAAGAGAAGACTGAAGGGGGACACAATCTCCCTCTATAAGTACCTCAAAGGCTGTCACAAAGAGGAAGGTCAACATCTCTGTTTGCTGATGCCAGAGTGCAGGACACAGAATAATCAGTTCAAGTTGTGACAACCCATATTCAGGCTGGACATCAGGAAAAGCTTCCTCACTGCCAGAGCAATATGACAGTGGAACCAACTGCCTAGAGAGGTAGTGGGCTCTCCCACACTGGAGACATTCAGAAAGAAACAGGACAGCCATCTAAGTGGGATGGTGTAAATTGTCCTGCAACAGCAGGGGGCTGGACCCAATGGCCTTCTTGGCCCCTTTCAGCTCTCCTACTTTATGATTCTATGCCATGCAAAGCCACAGTGGGCCAGGTTGTTTAGTATGTGATCTGCACCCCTCATGCTTATAAATCACCCTAAATAGTTGAAGGAAGTGGAAAAAGAACTTTTCTACCATCCCCACCACCCATCATATACTTCTTGAACACCAGTTGGTGATGGACATGCAGTGAAGGAGGGTCATTGCCTTCCTGACCTGTTTGTGGATGGCCTGGAAATATCTGGCTGCTTGTGACTGGGAACAGAATACTGAACAGGATGGACCTGTTCAGGAGCACTGTTATGTGGCTATGCCACTTACGAGTATGTTCAGAAGCAAAGAAAGCCTGTCCTTCTCACAGTTACACAGAAGAGGTAATTCCAGCAGGTGGCACATCTTTTATCTCTAGATGATAAACTGTACCCGCTTAAATTTCCTCTTCTTGTCAAATATCTCAGGGGTCATGTCCTTCTTTGCATCCATTCACCCTTCTCTTTGAATCTCTCTCTCTCACTCTCTAACTGCGTATGTCCCTGTGAAAAAAACCATGGGGAGCCATTTTTTACAAATACCCTTTTCAAGAGAATCATGAAAGGGGGACAGCTTGTTGAAATCTAGCTAGAATCTTTTAAAAGGGTGGGGAAGTGAGAATACCCCCAGAGGAGCCTGTTCCTTCCCCTTAAAACATTTTGAGGAGCTTGCTGTAAAGGGGGTGAACTAGCAGCCACTCCATTTTTGGCAGTAAAACCACTCATGGCTTTGGTTGCTCTTGATAGCTTGCTATGTGACAGCTGTCAGCATGGAAATCAAGGTCATCCAGGATCACCATTCTGGGTTTCTTGAGCACTAGACCTGAAACTATCTCTGCCAGCTTGGTCAGGGAAAATGCTGGGCAGTAGGTTAGTTGTTAATTCCAGTAGCATACTTAGTCTTACTCTATGAGGCAACACTCTGTGCAGCTTCTCAAGACCTGCCCCAAGATGGAGTGTTCCCCTGAAAATGCAATACTTTGGCTCTTGCTGGGAGTTGCCCTTTTCCAACATGCAACTCCCTTGGTCAAGGATTGGTATTGGCTGACTAATTGATACAATAGCAAGTTTACATTTTGGGCTCATGTTTACAAAGCCCTAAACACCTTGGGACCAGAAAATCCTGCGAAAGGGTTTTCAGTCACTGAGGTCATTGGAGGACTTTTTCCTGGTACTTCCAAATGTATGGCCTGACTAGAGTCTATCAGGAGAAAAGTTTTCAGTGTGGTAGTTCCATTCCCATAGAATTCCCTACCCCTGGAAGTTAGGCAGGCTCTAATATTGTGTTGCCTTCTGAAGACACCTTTGTTCAAGGAAGCTTTCCTTGCTGAACAAACATGGTTGATGCATTATCTTGTTTTTTAAATATTGTTTTTATTCTTGATTTTTCTTTTTATTGTTTAGTGCTCCAGAATCTGTCTCAATATGGAGCTGAATACAAGTGTGTGTGTGTTTGCACCCTCACACACCTGCATGTGAGCACCTGTATGTATGGGATTCTCCCCGCTCCACCTGTTGCAGTGCTTGACTCAATTCTTGGCTAGTCCTGTTGGATGAAGCATTTGCACAGGGGTTCTGATTGCATAATGTTCAAAATTAGAGCAAGGCTTTCTATTCTCTTCCCAAAATCCAAAATCCATTTTGGAGATGCTCTTGTGGGCCAGATTCTAATGATGTGTGGACCTGCAGGCAAAAGCGGGTGGGGCAAAATGGGTGGCATACAAATATCAAAAATACCAGCCAATTCTAGATTAATGCTCTTACTGCGAGTAACCAAAGCCTTAGGAAAGGCACTGCAACCTTTTGAAATAGGAAAAGCTGGGACCAAATGTTCTGTTGTCGGGAACCCTAAAGCGTGGACTGGGACCTCAGGCAAGCCAGGGTTGATCTGTGGGCCTGAGGTTCAAGAGGATCAAACCACACAGTGATTCCCCAAATTTAATGAATATACAGCAGATTTGCATGCAGCACAGGAACAATTCTGCTCTCCCATTGCACTTATGATCTACGGACTTGCATTCTTGTCCAAACTATCCCAAGGGAAAAATAGGGAAGTACTAAAGGGAGGATTTGGAAAACCATTGCAGAACTTTTATACAATGCCATCTGATGTTAGAAAAGCATCGGGGCTTGGAGCTGCTGCAGCAATGAAGCACCATATTTGGTTTCTCTTACATCTCTTCTGTAACTGAGACCAAGAAAAGGGGAGGGGGGAGCTGCAGAGGAGCTGCTAGGCTTCTACAGCCTTCAAGACAACACGGACTTTTTCTCCGACAATAAGAGGCCCAACCCATGTGGCAAGGCATAGGCTTGGCTCAGTTTTACATATTGGCTTTCATTACACGTTTATGTGCGTTTGTGCGCTGTGTGCATAGCTAAATGGTTGCAGGTTGGCTCATTGTTTTCAGAAGATAACCGTTGTCAGCTAGGTTGATCTGCCCCCAGAGATTCATGGAACTAATTGGCAGACTCCTCAACAAGCATGGCACCATTTAGAAGGACTTGGGGAAAGCAGCTGCAAAGCCTCGCACGAGAAGAGGCCGCCTATCAATTCTCTGTGCATGCTACCCCAGTCATTTCAATCAGGAGGTCTTGCAGCTATAAGATGAGCCTGCATATTATTAGCCAAACCGGTCCCATTTTCAGAGCTTTCAAACAGAAAGCTGATGCTCTTAAATTAACCTTCTCTCATTAAATGCCCTCTCCAGGCCTGATTGCCAATTGTTGGTCTTCTATTACATTTGACTCAGAGCTCCTTAACTGAATTGTTGCTCTGCATATTGACAAGAAGCTAGTTTGCTTGCTGTATATATTGTACTGCATATCCAGGTTTTATATTGTACAGGTTCTTTTCAAGAGCCTGCAGTGTCTATTCAGGAAGTGGGGCTGTGGATTTACTTGGGCTTCACAGCCCTACCTCATTCAGTTTGACCATTTATAATTCATAGAAAGATGCCTCCAATGCAATTGTACTGCAGTTATTTTCTTAGCTATCCTCAAAGGCATGTTCCATCTGCCAATATATATACACAGAGCTATGTCTGATCTGTACTTAATAAAGTAATGTTTTGTGTGCAAATCATCCAGATTCTGCACTAAGAAAAGTCAAATTCCATTTCATGTATAAATTATGCAAACAGTAAATTCATACAAAGCCTCTTATGTTACACAATTAATTCTGCAGTATTTCCCTCTCTTTTTGGGGGGGAGGGGTGCATAATTCTGATTTGATTAGACATGGAGAAAAGCATGGACATAGAAGCTTCACTGCCAATCACTGACATACTTATTCAGCCACTTTGTCAGGCAGATTCATGCGCTGACCCCTGTAGAAAAGAACATGGGGAGAACAGATTGCCCACTGCCTGGCACAACCCCAGCCAGCACATGTTCAAAGACTCCATTTGAACAAAATCAATGTGTGTATACTGAAATGGGTGAAGATGCTTAATCCATAGACTTAATTCTTCCACATGCATATAGAACCCATGCGCATGGATCCAGTTCAGCTATAACACTCATTTCCTGGCCCACTTTCCCTGGCTGCTTGTATGTTTCTCAACCTAATTCAAGGTGCTAATTCTGATGTACAGCCCTTTACACAGCTCAAGACCACCATAACTTGACAGAGTTCCTCTCTTGTATGAATCTACCTGTACACAATGCTCTTCATTCTGAGAGGCTTGCAAGGTGGCCAACAATGGAGGGATCCTCTTGGTGGCTGCCCCCTGGTTATAGAATGAACTGCCTAAGTGAGTGAGATCTGCCTGGAGCCAACATCATTATCTTTGCAAGACCTTCCTCCGCTCTGAGGCCTTTGGCATTATATGATCAGGATTTTAGTAAGATCATGGAAATTCTTATTGTTATAACTCTCTCTCTCTCTCTCTCTCTCTCTCTCTCTCTCTCTCTCTCTCTCTCTGTGTGTGTGAGAGAGAGAGAGAGAGAGAGACAGAGACAGAGACAGAGACAGAGACAGAGAGCTATCTATTTATATGTTTCTATGTAAACTAGGTTATCTAATGTATAATTACTGCATTCTTAAGGCTTTTAATCTCTGTAAAGTGCCTGGAGAACTTTGGCTATTGGGTGTGGCATAGAAATATAAAAAATGAAACTAAATAAAACAAAAATAATAGAGTCCTTGTATTTAGCCTTTTTACTTATTCATATTGACTTACAACTCCCCTGCCCCCTTTGAGGGCCTCCAACACAACACCAGAGAGCAGTCTGCCCCTATTGTGTCACAGTATTATGTCTACATTCTGTTTAAAATTGGGAGGGAGTACCATTCTTAGTTTTCCTATTACAGATATAAATAGGTTGCTGTCCCACCAACTGTGGAAGATTCTAAACAGCACTTTTGTTCCTGGAAGCCTCTCTGCTTTATTATTGGTTTTAATTAATTACTAGTGCCAGTAGCACACCAGGAGTTTTCTCCAATCTGCTTCCTTAAGAGTAAATTAAATGTCAGATAATACTATTTGAGTTTTGTATGCCCAAGCTAATACAAGCTATAGCATGGAAATAGGCAATGGTGCATCGTGTGATTGCTACTTTAAAAAAACAACAAAAATAATAATATTCAGCAGCTCGCTACATGGCTAAAGCCTTCAAGGAAGCAGACACCCATTTAGCTTGGATTAATTCCAGACCGGATCAAAGGGAGTTCATTGATCCCTAATGAATACTTGATTGGATTTAAGCTTTGCTTCCCACAGAATGTAGTGCTAAGAATAATGTTGATCATTGTGAATTGTATAGTGTTTACATTTTTCATAACATATAAATAAGCAGCAAGTGACACCATGCAAAAGCACTACACATAAGTTACACCACGCATAACATACACAGTATAGTAATATTGCTAACTTTAATCTCGATATATGCTAGCTCTCCCCTTTCCATCCAAACATAATACTTTTCACATTATTTCAGAATTTTTTCAAACACTTGAAATATGTGATTGAAATATATTGTAATCATCCATCTCTATAAACTGTATACATCAGTTTCAAAGCACTGATTATATTCTGAGACATATTAAACCAGACTTGAAATAAAGGTAATAACTTGGATTTCCTGTTTTCAAAATCCTGTTGAAATACATAATACTTTTTTTCCCAAATTTGCTTGTCTACATCAAAAACAAAAGCAAAAACCAAAACCAAAACACCATGCCTGGGGGTATCTTACAATAGTTCCTATTTTCAGATGGGAAAGCCTGGGCTATTCATGGACATGGCTCACACATTACCACTATCCATATTGGTTGAGTCTTCATGGGAGTGAGCAAGTGCTCTGCTTCCCACCCAATCAACAATCCTGCTTTATATGCAACTTATATCCTGCTTTATATCCAGAAATATCATATTCCTGTGTTATAAATGGCAACATAAAAACCCAGAATTCTGGATTGCTGAGTGGGAAGCACCCCAGGTTATAACCCATGGTTTATGAACTGGGAGATGGTGTGCAGGGCCCAAAGGATTAATTGGGTTGACTGGTCTCCCAAAGGAGCCTGTCAATAAAGGTTGAGAATTTGAGTGGTTAAGTCTCAGGATTTCTCAAGGAGAGGGATGAGTTTTGTCTCAAGGATGCGCAGCAGGGTTTACAGTCTCAAGATTTTGGGGTTTGATTATCTGCAGTTGTGATGCATACCAGTGGAAGCTACCAGGTAACATGGCAGGTCATTGCTGGTTTAGCTGTTGGGAGTCACCCGATGCCCAGGAGGGGGATAAAATACAGGCCTTTGGAGTGGTCTTCTGTCTCCCTCCAGACAAGCATTTGCCTGGGGACTTTCTGCTCGGACAGAGCTACATGTGATAATGCCATTTGTAGAGTAGGGACAGTTTTGCTTTTTCTTTGGTGGGTGATATGCTGAAGGGTCTGCTGACTGGTGGTAATCAGGGTCTTAATCAGTTGTAATATTTTACCTCGGATCCTATTGATGCCTTTTATCTTCCCCTCCCCCTCTTCATGGATCACTGCCTTGTCGTAGCGAAAGGGCTTGTGTAGCCCAATGAAGCTATGAGCTATGCCATGCAGGGCCAGCCAAGATGGACGGGTCATAACAGAGAGCTCTGACAAAACGTGATCCACTGGAGAAGGAAATGGCAACCCACTCCAGTGTCTTTGCCATGAAAATCCCATGGACAGTACCCAAAGAAAAAATGATCTGACGCCAGAAGATGAGCCCCTCAGGTCGGAAGGTGTCCAATGTGCTACTGGGGAAGAGCACAGGGCTAGTACTAGTAGCGCCAGAAAGAATGAAGCAACTGAGTCAAAGCCGAAAGGACACTCGGTTGCAGATGTATCTGGTGGTGAAAGGAGAGTCCGATGCTGCAAAGATCTATGCTCCATAGGAACCTGGAATGTAAGAGCCATGAATCTTCTTAGGAATCAGTGAACTAAAATGGACAGGAATGGGTGAATTTAATTCAGATGACCATCAGGTATACTACTGCGGGCAAGAATCCCCCAGAAGAAATGGAGTAGCCTTCATAGTCAATAAAAGAGTAGGAAAAGCAGTACTGGGATACAATCTCCAAAATGACAGAATGATCTCAGTTCGAACCCAAGGCAAACCATTCAACATCACAGTAGTCCAAGTCTATGCCCCAACCACTGGTGCTGAAGCTGCTGAAGTTGACTGGTTCTATGAAGGCCTACAAAACCCTCTAGAATTAACACCAAAAAAATGATGTCCTTATCATCATGGGCGATTGGAATTATAAAGTAGGAAGCCAAAAGATAACTGGAATAACAGGCAAGTTTGGCCATGGAGTACAAAATGAAGCTGGGCCCAGGCTGGAAGAATTTGGTCGAGACAATATGATGGTCATAGCAAACACTCTTTTCCAACCACCCAAAAGACGACTCTACACATGGACATCACCAGATGGTCAACACAGAAATCGGAGGCTACAGAACACACTGTATACAGGCTACAGAGCACACTGACTATGTGCTCTGTATCCAAAGATGGAGAAGCTTTATACAGTCAGTAAAAACTAGACCAGGAGCTGATTGTGGCTCAGATCATGAACTTCTTGTTGCAAAATTTAGGTTTAAATTGAAGAAAATAGGGAAAAGCACTAGGCCACTCAGGTATGACCTAAATCATATTCCTGATGAATATACAGTAGAGGTGACAAATAGATTTAAGGAATTAGGTCCAATAGACAGAATGCCTGAAGAACTATGGACTGAGGTTCGCAACATTGTACAAGAGGTAGCAACAGAAACCATCCCAAAGAAAAAGAAATGCAAGAACGCAAAATGGCTGTCTGAGGAAGCTTTACAAATAGCTGAGGAAAGAAGGGGAGTGAAAGGCAAAGGAGAAAGGGAAAGATACACCCAATTGAGTGCAGAATTCCAGAGAATAGCTAGAAGAGATAAGAATGCCTTCTTAAATAAACAGTGCAAAGAAATAGAAGAAAACAATAGAGTAGGGAGGACCAGAGATCTCTTCAAGAAAATTGGAGATATGAAGGGAATGTTTCATGCAAAGTTGGGCATGAAAAAGAACCAAAATGCCAGGGACCTAACAGAGGCAGAAGAGATTAAGAAGAGATGGCAAGATTACTCAGAAGAACTATACAAGAAAGAGCTTAACATCCCTGATAACCACGATGGGGTGGTCACTGACCTCAAACCAGTCATCCTGGAATTTGAAGTCAAATGGGCATTAGGAAGTCTGGGCAAAAACAAAGCTAGTGGAGGCAACAGTATTCTAGCTGAGCTATTCAAAATCCTAAAAGACAATGCAGTAAAAGTGCTACACTCAATATGCTAGCAAATTTGGAAAACTCAACAGTGGCCTCAGGATTGGAAGAGGTTAGTTTACATTCCGATCCCAGAGAAGGGCAATGCCAAAGAATGTTCAAACTACCGCACCATTGCACTCATTTCAAAGTTGTGCACAAAATCCTACAAGCTAGGCTGCAGCAGTATGTGGACTGAGAACTACCAGAAGTACAGGCAGGATTCAAAGAGGCAGAGGAACTAGAGATCAAATTACCAATATATGCTGGATCATGGAGAAAGCTAGGGAGTTCCAGAAAAACATCTACTTCTGCTTCATTTATGATGCTAAAGCCTTTGATTGTGTGGATCACAACAAGTTGTGGCAAGTTCTTAAAGAGATGGGAGTACCTGACCATCTTATTTGTCTCTTGAGAAACCTATATGTGGGTCAAGAAGCAATAGTGAGAACTGGACACGGAACCACTGATTGGTTCAAAATTGGGAAAGGAGTTTGGCAAGACTGTATACTGTCACCCTGTCTATTTAACTTGTATGCAGAGCACATCATGAGAAAGGCAGGGCTAGATGAACCACAAATTGGAATTAAGATTGCCGGGAGAAATATCAACAACCTCAGATATGCAGATGATACCACTCTAATGGCAGAAAGTGAAGAGGAACGAAAGAGCATCTTGATGCGGGTGAAGGAGGAGAGCACAAAAGCTGGCTTGAAACTCAACATCAAGAAAACTAAGATCATGGCTTCCAGTCCTTTTACTTCCTGGCAAATAGATGGAGAAGAAATGGAAGTAGTGACAGATTTTATTTTCCTGGGCTCCAAAATCACGAAGATGAGGACTGCAGCCAAAAAATTAAAAGACGCTTGCTCCTTGGGAGGAAAGCTATGGCAAATATAGACAGCATACTAAAAAGCAGGGACATCACCATGCCGACAAAAGTGTATATAGTCAAGGCTATGGTTTTTCCAGTTACAATGTACGGCTGTGAAAGTTGGACCATAAAGAAGGCTGAGCGCTGAAGAATTGAGGCCTTTGAATTATGGTGCTGGAGGAGACTCCTGCGAGTTCCTTGGACTGCAAGGCGATCAAACCAGTCAGTCCTAGAGAAGATCAACCCTGCCTGCTCTTTAGAAGACCAGATACTGAAGATGAAACTCAAATATTTTGGCCACCCAATGAGAAGGAAAGACTCCCTGGAGAAGAGCCTAATGCTGGGAACAATTGAAGGCAAAAGAAGGGAAAGGCAGAAATTGAGGTGGCTAGATGGGGTCACTGAAGCAGTTGGTGTGAGCTTAAGTGGACTCCAGGGGATGGTGGAGGACAGGAAGGCCTGGAGGAATGTTGTCCATGGGGTCGCGATGGGTTGGACACGATTTCGCGACTAACAACAACAACAACAACAACAAATCTTTTCCCCTTCCCTTCCCTTCCCTTCCCCCCTTCTCTTTTCTTTATTTTGCTTCCCTGCTCCTCTTATTCTGGAGAGCACAAAAAGTAATCTCCAAGTTGACAGTTAGTGACAGCCTCTTCAAAATTTCCAAGTGATACAAAATTTCCAGTGGAAGGACTGTCATTGGTTTGTCACACCCATTTTGCACCCCAAATGGGCGTAAGTTTTCAGAATTTGTTTTTAATTTTATTTTAGTCAAGAAAGTGCACAGTTGCACAATTTTGCAGGTCCAAAAAGGCATGCCTCACCTGGGCAATGCCATGGGGAAAGTAATGTCATGGGGAAGCCATGGAGCCAAATAAGATGTCAGGTGCTTTTTTCCAGTTTGGTTTGTCTTAGTGGCTATCAGTGAGCTGTCTAGTGAAACCAAAGCCATGGGTGAGCTTTGCTTATGAAGAGAGGCTGGCCACTAGGTCATAATGAAGTCTTAAGAGAGTTTTATTGGCTCTGACTGCTCTGAGGATCCCCTCTTCTTCAACTCTTTCCTACGAGTTTACGTGTTTAGGAAAGTAGAAGGTTGTGAGCCATCCTGTTACTATGGGAGCTGTCAGTTTTCACATATGTCCCTGTCACCAAACCATGGGGAGTGCTGTCAAAAACCCACTCAGCTGTTAAAACTGGCAGCTCCTATAAAAAGGGTATGACTCACACTTTTCTTCCTCATCTTCCTGAGTGTCTAGAAAGAGGCAGGTGGGAAGGTTGACATACTAGTAGTGCTTTGTACTTTGAAGGGTCTATCACTAGCTGTCAAAACGAGGAGAGGAGAGGAGAGGAGAGGAGAGGAGAGGAGAGGAGAGGAGAGGAGAGGAGAGGAGAGGAGAAGAGAAGAGAAGAGAAGAGAAGAGAAGAGAAGAGAAGAGAAGAGAAGAGAAGAGAAGACAGTGATGGCTTCAGAGAGTGTGGAGAGTAAGGGCAAACAAGTCTATGCTGCTGTTGACTTGTCTCCTGTAATATGTGCAGCAGGAATAAGGAGGGAGGAGTGAACAACTCTTAGAGCTCAATCATCTGTTGAGTATACCATGGGTTATTTTTACAACAGCCACTATGTCATGGCTTACTGCCAGGGCATGAGGTGTGAACTGGCCCATTGTATTTGTTAAAGAACTTTTAATGATATTTCTATTGTATTTTATTGTTTTATTTTATGTACTGTTGTAAACTGCCCAGAAAGCTTTGGCTATGAGGTGATATAGAAATGAAATAAATAATAGTAATAATCATCATCATAAAGAACTGAAATTTATATTTTCTTATTTTTTTACTTATAAGCCTTCTTAGTCACTGTTCCAATAAATACTGCCCAGAGTGAAAAATACAGAAATGAATAAAAATAAATTATCAAAATGGCAAACTACAAAATGAAACAAGAAACTAGCCAGTAAATGCAAGAGTAGTAAGTAGCACAAATATAATGCAAAAGCGTTAGTAAATACAAAGATTTAATCTAATACATGAGCCTTTCCAGGAAGATTGTAGAACGTGTGCCATCACAGAAAAAGTTCTGCTTCACAACCTAGTCCAGTCTTCGCTAGCCTGGTAAACTTCAGATGCCATCAACTGCAACTCCCAGCATTCCTGACCATTGCCTATTCTGCCTGGGACTGATGGGAGTTAAAGTTCGAAATTTCTGGAGGACACTGCTTTGTGGAAGGCTGCCCTAACATATCTAACTTCCCAAGTAGAATGAATATGAATAGAATAAGTTGACCTAAGTTTTTCCAAAACAACTTGAAGAGTAAAGCTAATGTGCAATCCATACCTTCAGTATTCGTAGGGAGGTTTTTAATCCTCTCCTGGTGATTAAACAGGATGCACATATAGGCTCTTAGTGAAGAGCCATTTGCAAAACCAGGAAATGTGCATACTTACCCTGCTCTAAATATTCTGAAAGGTGAAAGTGTTGCATATTGAAAACTAATAATTCTGCTAGGGATGATTTATGTCACAACAGATGCTTCCATGTTTTGAAAGGTGCAATAAGTGTATCTATGAAGGTAATTGAGAATACCTGAGATTTATTTTAATTGGTGACTATTAATAAATTAAGGAGCTGTTAAACATATCTAATGCTGGGGTCAGTGGCACTCAAAGGTACCACTGAATCCAAAGACATCTCTACTGGTGCCTACCAACCCATGTGCTCAACCTTTCTCCCCTACCATTAAAAAATGTTTATTTTTAAAAGAATTCATTATCAGTGGCTGGGTTCACTTCAAAGAGATGCTTTAGTCTCCAGTTTCAATCTTCATTTCCCACCCAGTACCTCTGGCCAAGAGACCTTTTTTCAGGAAATGGTGAAGGCAGATGACTGGAGGGCAAAATATTTGTTCTGCAGCATATCTAGCCATCCAGGAACAGGAGAAGGCATGCCCCTACCCCAGTCGGCACCTATCAATCTCTTTGTTCCTGTGAGCAATAGGCTCTTTCAACACTTGTGGTGCTTCCAGAACAGGCTGCTGGCCATATTCATGAGATTTTATGAAGTGTTCCACATTATGTTTTCATTGTCTTGTAATCCTCCTAAACTTTCTCCACTATGTCTCATGTCTTTTCAGAGTCCAGGGCAAGTCTGCTATTTTTTCAAAGCACTCAGCAACCATACAAACATAAACAGGTACTGATGTTTGATAGTGTAACTTTCTGGCATTCTCTGGCTAAGACAAGCAAGAGTGTGATGTTTCTCTACAGCCGTGCCATTTTTGTTTCCAGTATCCACTCTGTACCAAGGCAACTGGTGTGGGAATGCCTTTTCCAAGTTTCCAAGTTTATTTTTTAAAAGAGTACTTGTACAACTCCATTATACCTGCATGGTGAACTGTAAAAATCCATCACCTTGATCTTCAACATACTTCATCATTTATTTCAAATGAAATACTTACACTTTCCTCTTGGGACCAGTGCAACGTGCAGGGAAACTCTTTGTAGGTAAATGTTCCCTTCCATAGGTATAGTTTCAGTTTTCCTTAATAAAAGGAATAAAGACTATAGCTCCAGTCTGGGATGTGCAGAGCAGCTTGCCATTCTATTGAGGTTGCACTCACTCTTATGGTGTGTATATAAAAGTGAGCCCCCTGCGACACACACACATGCACAATTGATACCTCTTGCTTTGTTTCACCCACACGTGTTGAGGGGAAATTGTGGGGTGAGACTCAAGTTCACAAAAGAGCTGTGACACCTCCTATGGTATGGAAAGCCTATGAGAATTCCAACTTTACACAAAAACAAAAGTACAGAAAACTATAATCTGTACCTATAGGAAGTCTTCCATCTGAAATTACCCATGGTATCTAACTGTTGAAGTTTTTCAGCAAAGTGCAACCCGCTTCCCAAAACCCTTTATAGTTCAGTATTAATTTGTTATAAGCTCAGATTTGTTCAACTTTGCTGAACCTAGGTATATTGTAACAAAAAACATTTCAAATTCAGTGACTAAGAGACTATGTTCTCATTCTTTGAGAAGAAAAATAAGCCATGATGGCTTCTGTTCACCATCTCGCATGTGCTTGGTTGCATGCCACTTCTTTTCCAGAATCAGCCACATTAATTCCTATGTTTTCTGACCCTGGAGCAGATGAGCAGCAAGAATGGTTGCCAAACCCTGGAAGTCCAGAACAAGCCCTGGGATTGCAGGGTACTTTGGAAGCTATCACAGACCAGATGCTGCTTTGCTTTATGTTCCTCTGTATCTCTCCTGACATCAAGTATTTTTGTTGCTTATTTCTGTTTTTTTCTTTTACAGCTTTAAGTTTGTAGCATGTCAACTTATTTTCACTTATTTAGGCCAAATAATTGCTTATACTTTATCTTGCTAAAACCTAGAAACCTTTGCTTCACATCTATGTTTCCTTGCTAAATGCTGTTAAGAGCTTGTTTCAAAGACATCCAATGAACTTTCCTTGCTCCCCTGAATTGTCGTCTGCTTTTGGAAAAACATCTGGTTAAAATGGTGGTGTAAACACAACACTTGGTGTACTGTTTTGAGCTGTAAAGACATAAAGAAGTGTGAATGCTGTGTGAATTACTTTCTTTCCAGACTAGACTTTGTACAGGCTTGGAAAGCAGAGCAGGGAAAGAAAGGAATAGTGGTGCTGAAGACATCACAATCAAGTAATCAAAGATGAAAGGAAATACGGCCATGACAACTGATGAAAGAAGAATGTGTGTGAAGCCATAGAACAAAGTTTAAGTGGACAGCAAGGAGGAGGGGGTAACAGACCAGGGCAATTGTAAGAAAAATTGTCTGGCAGCCTAGAAAAACCTTGAAAAGTATCAATGGCTGGTGCGTGCTATAAAGAACTGCAGATTCCCAGGAACTCTCTCTGAAGGGATGCTACTGGTTCACTTGCAAAGAAAGCAACTGTAAAGATCCCTGCCCTAGACAACTGCTGCCCTTCTCTTGGAAAAGTATGTTCTGAAAGCAAAGGGGCATGACACAGCAAGACAACCTTCACCCCAGTCCACAATTGCATGTTACACACCTGGTTAACCTGCATCACATGTTTGGAAGTATGAATGTGCTAGCAGTCTCATGGGGGACTGGGTTATAGCGTCACAGCCTACATCAGACAAAGAAAAGCAGGGAGTCCCTGTCTTAGGTGAGGGTCTGTTGTGTGTGCTGCCCTACTGGCTTTAAGTGGAGACTGCCTGTGTTTTGTTACTTTGGGGAAGGTTCCCCATCACGTATATTTGTATTGTGCTACTCTGAGTAGAACTGTCACTTGTTTGGTCAGTGATCTCAGTGAAGTGAAAATAGGTGATTAGTCTTTGCAATAAAGCTTTTCATTTTTTTTTCAAACTTAGTGTGTTCCTTATCTCCACTCTTAGAAGAACCTAGGAAAACTCAGCCAGATCAGCTTAGCTTTTCTGATTTGACAGAAAGTGTACAACAAAGCTCAGCTCTACTGCCCATCTTGCTAGGTTTGGACAACGCAACAAGCTTGTGCAGATATTTATGGAAATAAGGCAATCCACAAACAGCCTACTGGGGAGGAGAAGAGAAGCCTGATTGTGAGAACTCAGCCAAAGTTTCAGAATATCATTGAATAGTTCAGTCATTCTGGCTTGACAATATGGTGACTTTATATACATGTGATGACATAGGAGAAAGCAACAAAACTGGTCTAACTAAACCAAACAACAATTACAAACTTTGTAAATTGCTCTGGGGGCCATTTGACTGAAGAATGTTAGCTTAGACCAATCAGCTTGCTCAGACTTTACCTGGACAAAGATAGCCTTGCCCTGTTTATTGGTGCCCTGGTAAACTTCACTTAGGTCTAGTGCAATGCATGCATTTGAAAATGGTCTTGAAAAGGCAGGTTGCTTACTTTTTTCATGCAAAAAAGGCAAAGGAAGTGGCTGTCAGCAGGTGGAAGTTCGCTCCCATGCCTTACACATTTCCTGAAAAGTTCCTTCAGGGCCTAAGAAGGAACCAAACTGCCAGGAAGAAGGAGTGGAAAGAGAGAGAGAGATCGAAGGATCAGAGGAACAAAGAAGGGATTTGTGGGGGGAAGGCAGTGAGAGGCAACATTCAATGGAGCAAGAGAAAAAAGGCAAGAGAGAGCCACAAAGGCAAAGACAGAAAGGCAAAAAGTCAGCAACTGCAAACAGATGAACTTCCAGAGGTTAAGAGGTTATGGTTGACCATAATGGTGGTCAAGGAAGAACTGAGGGAATGGGCGGGAATCCCTTTAACATACTGACAGTGAGGGTGGGGAAGCAGTTCCCACCAAAATTCCCTCAGCTACAGAAACTTCTCAAAGACAGGCTTCATGTGGGTGCAGAGCCCATATGTGTGATGCATGGAAACCACAAAGAACTTCATTTAGTTCAAAATAGGGTGGTGAGATAGCAATAAAGTGAGTGCTTCATGGGTTCCCATTCTGTTTTCAGGACCAATTTAAGGTGCCCATTTTAAGGTCCTTCTTGGCTTGGAATGGGGGTACCAAAAGATTTGCCTTCTCCACATGTATCTAGCATGAAATATTTGGAAGCCCTTCTCTGAGTGTCTCGGCTAAGAAGGTATGGAAGGTGGCTGGGTTGGGTGGCTACAGGCAAAAGAGCCTTTTTAGTTGAGGTATCCTGGCTGTGCAATATCCTCTCAGAGATTCACCTGGCACCTATCACAGTGTATTTTCAGTGCCTGAGGAAGAATCCGCCCCCCACACCTTCTAATCTGTTTTAGCATTAAACTGTTTTTACCCTCTGCAAGTTATATTTTTATAATACCTTTATTTTTTGCTCACTTTTTATTGTGAATTTAAAACCAAACCAAAATCCAACTAACAATAATAGCAACAGAGAAAAATAAAATAATAAAATATTGCCATGTGCTTACACAAGAATGAAGTAGGTCTATTACATACATATATACAGTGTACCCCTACATATTTATATATAGGAAGATATGCTACTATCATTGAAGATAATTATGCATATTCAACAAAGGCAGCCCAAATATCCATATATTTTCCCATTTGATTTTCGTATTTGTAAATTATACTTAAAAACCACTCATCTGAAAAATTCACCAAGTCCTCTACCCTTTGTGTTAACACAGCTGGCTATTTATTGTTCCAGTGTTATAATATTAGTCATTTATCAATCAGATCAGAAACCCTTCAGAAAGTATCACGCCCCCCCCCATCTCTTTTTGATGAACTCCACCTGATCCAGTGGGACTAAAGCTGCAATACTGTACACTAGTCTATCGGCCAAAAATGCAGTTAACATTTTAATGTTGACATGAATCAATGAACTAGGTTAATAACTGTGATCTCTATTAAGTTTAGGATTGCAGTAATTGTTAAGTACTGACAAAAGAGAACCTGATTCAAAAACGAAATTGTACAGATGATAAAGCTTGGGAACTAAAAAACTAAAAAATGTTTAGTCCACCCAGCCAAGGTGTTTTCCCAATCTTCATATTAGCTATTGTGTTTGCAATTTCAGTATGCCTTTGTAAAGGGAAGGGAAGGTTAACATGAGAACAAGATCCATATCTTGTTCTGATATTTTACAATTAAACTTTTCATTGTTATTGGATTTTTAATTGTTTTATTTCTAGTTATGAGCCACCCTGAGAACTTTGTTATACATAAATAAAGTATATAAGTAAATAAATGTGCATGCTACAGTCAATTGTTATCATACCATCTTCAACTTTCTGGGGGAAAAAACTATTGCCTATCTTCAATCTTAGACTGATAAGCCATGACTTTCTATTCCAGTTTGTATACTTGTAATAGCTGAACATTCCCCTTCAGTCGTTTCATCGCTCTTAATCAAAAATTGAATCTGCTTATCCCTCCCAACATTTTAGCTTGAAATTCATTTCATTTCTACTTGTATAAAGAGGACACTAAGTGAAAGGACCCATCACCATACACAAAAAGAACAAAAGAGAAATGGTATAGTTCTCAAAGGGCCCTGAATCCAGGCATTGTTAATGGCAAACATGACTATCTTTATGGAGCAGACAATTTAACATTGAGCAGAAAAAGTCATAGAGGGAAATTAAATGGAACTGTCCATCTGCGTCCACACATTTCACAGTATTGTGACTCAGAAGTGCAATTACCAGCAAACTGACAGGCACTGACCTCTAGCCTTGTCTCGAGGTCTTTGATGTGCCGTTGACTGTTCGTGTGCTCAGACTGCAGCTTTTCAATGGCTCCACTGCTGTTCGCCTCTTGGGTGATGAGCTGTTGGCACAAATGGAAGACTCTTTGTAAGGGTGAAGGCAAGTAGGCCAACAAAGGGGGGACTGGAATGACATTATTAGCTACTTTGTACATAACCTCTGTTGTGCTGCCAAATCATGTAGCTGCAATGCTAAAGTAAAACAGCCATCTCATTCAACCTTGCTCATATATGGTTTTATCCCTTTACCTGCTGCTCTGCCTAATTACCGGAGGCAAGTCCTCCATGGAAGTTGGTGCCAGAGGTAGTATGGGGGGAAAATATTACACCTAAAATTATTTGTGGTGTGGAGAATGTGGTGCTGGAAAAGAAGAGCACTCTGAGTCTTATATATGCCGGGCCTTCACAAATCGCAACACACCAAGCTCATTTATGTCAGCCTACCAAGTGTGCGATAATAGCTGCCAGTCAGGGGCTACTAAAACAAAGACTTTCAGAAGCATGACTGCTAAGCTATGGTTGGCTTTCTGGGTCACAAGATTGGAGGGCATAATCTGTTTACAACCCTCTCAGCTTGTATATTGTAAACATATATTACAGAACAGTACAAAAACACTATAAATGTCCACTTTTCTCTCCTCACAAGGAAACTGATCTTGGAAGGCAGTCCTAGAATATGCTACTGTTCAGGGAAGTAAACTGCACAAAACAGCATTTACTTCCAGTATCTTCCAATACTGCTGAAGGATCTGCTACTCTACTGTTTCTAGACATAGCTAGGTATAACCCCATACTGAATTCACATGCCACAACAGATGTGAAGCACATGCATGGGGGAGGGTTGCTCTGATCCATTTAAAATTAAGTAAATACGTGCCTGCCCCATTATTTCCCAGTTGCTATATGAGGCTATATTAACGATGTTAGGAGTCAGAAAGTATACATACCTGGCTCAGCTTGAATGATTTTATACTTAGGAATATGTACTTAGGTATGATAAATAAAATAGGAATTGGCTTGAGTAACAAGGTAGTGATGATTGGCACTAGCCAACTGGTGCTTATCACACTTGTGCCAATCAGCACTCATCCTACCTGCAAACAGCACAAACAACCAGGAAAGCTTCCCCTCTCTTCCCACACCTCAAACCTAGACTGAAAAGATAATGGCCTAGTTCATGCATCACAGCTACCCGAATAGCCATATATAAGTGAGACAAACAAGCAGACTAGTGTCTGGCTGCCCCCAATGAGTTTAACTGTTGAGATGTTCCATCTCTTAAAAAAGATTATCTTGATGACCAAGCCCAGAAGTGAAGGTTGCTGGGGACAGGAAAACACAGACTTGGAACCCAGAAAGGGTTGCTCTTTCCCCAGCAACCTGTCCCTGAGTTTGGACATCACAATCAACAACCTAGGGATGAAGCATTCCCATGTTGCTTAACTCAGTGGCAATGAATGGATGGGAGCCTGCATGGTCACTTTTTCCTTCTTCATTATCAATAACCATTAATTGTTTTTGCATTCTTGCTGCTACTGTATATTCAGGGGCAGCAAGAATTCTATCAAACCTTCACTGCACATCACATTTTACATCTTTCTTTGTCCTAAGTCATTCTGAATTCTTCAAAGGAAGAGCAAGATATATTTGCAGAAAATAAACATATACATTGGCTTAACATTATTGGTATTGATAGATGCTTCTTGCTGATATTCCCTAGTTAACTCCAAATTCAAAAAGCTGAACATAAGAGGTATCCATTTATAAGAAGTGGAAAGGATTTGCCTGTTTTGACTGTGCATGTAGAAGTACGTTGCACAAGAGAAGATGAACAGTGGAATAGTGCAGGATAATTTTTCATATTCGGGAAGTCAAATCTTGTGTGTGCAAAATTATTTATGAGAAAATCATGGTTAAAATTCTGCCTATTACTGGTGACAATATTTATTTTATTTATTTATTTAAAAATTTCTATGCCGCCCCATTCGCCAAAGCCTCGGGGCAGCTTACAAAACATCAGTTAAAATATAAAACACTAAAAATATAAAACACATTAACATTATAAAATAACATGCAAACTAATTCATTGGCAGGATTCATCATACAGGAAATGTTAGACATGATATAAAATTTAGGAGGTCTGCATAGTTGCTGGCTACTTTGGTTTTATTAGACAATTCACCATATATTAAATCATTTCTGCGAAAGCATTCCTTGTATGTTTGACTAATAAATTCAAATAGAGCCTTTAACTGCAGGCAGTTGACTGGTTGTGTTTGGCTTAGTTTACAGCATATTGTTTAGTAGGCTTTTGAGGTAAGGGTAAGGCAAAATTATGTTTTTATCACAAAACCATAAATGAAAATGAATAGTGAAATGTCCTGCCTAAGCCAGGGGACATAATTAACACAGATTGTTAAGTTGCTCAGCATTTCACCACATACTCATTACTGTGTGTGGGTTTGTTTGTTATTTTTCATAAAATACAGACCTACATTTTTACTGTGCAATACATAACTGGCCCTGTTGGGATTTTTCCTACAAAGACATTCAGTGCTATTTCATTAAAAATTAAATTAACACAGCGAATGCTTTCAAGATGATGTAGCGTTTTAGAGGGAATTTACTAATATGTTATTTATTATTAGTATTATTTCTTGCATGGCACTGCATTTACATCCTGTCTTTTTTGCCTTCTTATGAAGAACCCAAGATGACTTACAAAGTCCTCCTCTACTCCATTTTATCTTCTTCCTGTGGGGTGGGTTCAGCTAAGAGTCTGTGATGGACCCAAAGTCACCCAGTGAGCTTCACACTAGAGTTTTTCCACATTTTTACTCCAGAAGAAGAAAGGTCAGGTGGCAGAGCCCATGTGGCATGGGGCCTTCTGTGTTTTGCACTCAGGAATTTGTACTTAAGTGCAAACTATAGGGTGCGATGGTGTTCTTGGGGTGAAGAAGGGTACTTAGGCAGTCCAGAAGGACTCATTTATTGTGCTTTATGGTTTGCTTCTTGCCCCACCCCCCACATACAGAAGCTAGAAACATTTCTGCTCAGTACATTATTTTTCTCCATCAGCCAAGTCTTTCTTCCCACTTCCCATGTTGCTCAAACATCAAAAAGCGGGAACCTGTCCCTCCACTCAGTCAGTGATGGAAGCTTGGGGGTTTTTAAAAAGAGGCAAGAAGCAACGCAAGAATGCAAAGCATTCTTGCCCTCCAGCAAATCTGGTTGCTGTATTTGTTGTACTTTAACCTTAAGGGTCAGCTTGCACATTCATGTCCATCACTTATTGCATGCAGCGTCATGATGATGTTCATATGAATAAGCTTTCCCAGATCTCTTGCTTCAGAGAGAGGCGCTGCATCCATTTAAATGATGGAGATCTTTCCTACATTTACCTGTGAGCCATCAAGTGCAGAGTGGGAACTGTGTGTGAGTGCAACAGCCCAGAGAGAGTCATATTTCACTTACAACAGTTTGAGGTACCTTATAAATAAAGAAATATCTTAATCAGTTGAGATGAATCATACTCTTCTCCTGCTCTGCTGTCTGGCAACAATGTGCACAGAACCAAAGCCATATTAAAGTCCAGCAAAGCTGTGAATAGCACTTCTGCCTGGCTGATGTTGCAGCTTCTAACAAATCAGCTTACAAAGCATCTTTAGGTTTCTTTTAGGACAGCATTGAAACAGTCAACAGTTTTTGCAAATGTTTTTGACAGTGTAGAAAAAAGACTGCTCTGTCTAGAAACTTTTCAGCACTGCTTGTATACATTTTCACATCGGATGCAATCCTGTTACTCCCCACAACAGAGGTACCTAAACTTCCAAATGTGCCCATCTAGATTTATTACCAAAGAGGTGTAGGAGGAGGCTGGCTCACCAAATGAAATCAGTATAAGTCTGCACCCCAGGTTCCCCAGTCCCTGGATATGCGCAAGGCCCAGTTGTGACCTAACAGCCAGAATGGTTCTTTCTGCATTGACTCTGAGGGGATGTGGTTTGGCCTTTAGAGGCCCACCAAAGAAACTTATGGCCCCCAATTCATGTCAGGAGGTCACACACTTGCACCATAAATCATTTAAAGGATAATTACATGCCTATGCTCTCGTGCTATCCTTGGTGCTCAGTGGTGATAAGCAAATGATTCATAATCATTGGCTGAGGGAATTAGCAGGTATACCACCATGATTTCATGGCTGTTGTGAACTGCCCAGAGAACTTCGCCTGTTGGGTGGTATAGATATTAAACAAACAAATAGATAATTTCATCCCGTTTATTGCTGGCTGCCTGGGATCACTCATGTAATTAATTCATGAACAAAGAGGAAAAGCAGTTTGGGCATGAAGTGGAATAGGAATTATAGTAGGCAATAAAGCAGCAGCAACTTGGGAACGGGATCATTTAACAAAGGAATGTCCACACAAGCTAAGCATTTGGGAGATAATTTCTTACATTGCCAAACCAATTCAGACCCAAACCATGTCATCACAAATGGAATCACAATTACAAAATACATTCACTGCTTCCTCTTATTCTGTAAGTATGAAAGTTCGATATGAGTGAAATATTGCTGTTTGATAACAGTATCCATGCTTTTCCCCCTGCTTCTTATCCCCCAATTACAACTGAGCATTTGCTTTTTAAATCCATAGTCTTTGTCACCACAGGATAAAACAGTAGATTATCATCAGGAGAGGTTTGACATGATATGGAAAAAAAGTTAATTCCACACTTAGGATCTTAATTTAAAAATAATTTGTTATAAAGTAATTGCCTCTAGACATTAATAAGCACTTTGTTAATTAAGATATTAAGATGGTTGAGACCAAGGTGAAACATAGGGCAACAAACTCGACAAATGTTGAGTATAAAGTCTCAACAGAGCGATATACTTAAAGACTTTAATTTAGAGATACAGGACTGCTCAGGAGATATTTAATTGTTCAGCTCAGAAATAGTATATCTGGCATAAGTCAAAAATAAAAAGGAATTCTTTCTTAAGAGTGCGAATCTCCACATCTCTCAGGGGAAGACTAACTGGTATTCATGGTAAAGGAGACACAGTTGCACTTCAACTTACTAAGGGAATCCCAGGCTACCAAGCAAAAACAGTAGCCTGAATCCCCAGGAAAGATGAATTCCATCTGCTGTTGGGCTGCAGTGTTTCTTGGGCAGGAGGTCTATCTCTGGGATAGCCAACCCAGATATTGTGGACCATAACTGCTGGCCACTGCATCCGTTGGTCAGGGCTGATAGAGTTGCAGGCCAAGACAAATGTAGGGCACCAATTGCTTTCCCTCATCTATTTCAATTAGCAATTCTCATTATGCTTTGATAAGTTCCCTAATGTTGAAAACAAACTGTGTTGCCACTTTTGTTAGTGTCCCCTCCCCACACAGAGGTCTCCTTTTAATCTCTATGTTTTGGTCCAAATTATCCTTTGAGTAAAGGTGTAGGAAAAGCAGACAGAGAAAGGATGACTCACTCTTTTCTCTCCAATCATTTTCCAGCTAAAAATCTCTTTCCCTAAGCTGTCTTTTCAGTCACAGGGAACAGATGGTGATTCCCAATTTCTTTCCCCTCCTGGGATTAAAAAAACAGCTAAAATTAACCAGAGGGAAGGTCACATCATTCCACACTAAATTAAGCTACACTTTAATTTTTAAAAATCCAAAATTTACTGTTTAATAAGACCTTTATTAGGACCAATCAAAATGCTACAAAAAACTGTACAAGCTTTTGAGCTCCGCAGAACTCTTCCCCAGACTAGGTGGCATAATAGGCAGGGGACTCCTCATCCAATGCAACTTTTCAGTGGTATAGGAACTACCTTTGGTGCTGGACTCTGTCCCTAAAATAAGTGCACCACTATGGAACACCACACGGAGCTGCTATAAAACTGAAGAGAAAACCACAATGGATGAGTAGCCCCATTGACACAGGAATCAGCAACCTACCCTGGGCAGGGGATAGGGGTGGAGAGAAACACAGATGTTCAAAAATCAGGCCAAACCTCATGGCCATGAGGTCTGCAGTGTCAGTTTCATTCCAAAATGCTGACTGCAGACTAAGTGAACCACTGGTAGATGTTACAGGGATCAGATAACACTTAAAAGAAACAACCAAGTGCCATTTCTGAAATAGATGTGAAATTCACACCTGTCTCTCTCTCTAGCCGAAACCTACAGGTCTCTTGCCCCATTCCTGGTCATATCCTCCAGAGGCTGATTTTTGCTTTTTGAAAGGTGGAGAGAGAAAAAGCCAGAATTCCGTGTAACATCATTTGAGCTTCAAACACATTGGGAATCACTATAATAACACCAGACATAATAGGATTTTTCATGGTGCTATCCTCTTCCTTCAGAAGAATTTATTTTGAGCTGTCAGTTTGGATCTCCTCCTTTCTGGGAGCTCATATTATGCTTAGCCATGACTAAAGTCCATGGTAGCAAAGAAAAGATTTGAATTCTTCTGAGTTTTTGTAAGTTTAGCTCCTAGCCTCTTGGTACTAGTGAACTGGTCAAAGGCATTCTGCCATGATGACTTTGTCATCATTCTTTGTGTTTCTGAGCTATGCTTTTCAGCTGTAGTACCTAAAAGCAAAGTATATGTAAATGAAGCTCCTGACAAATGCATTTTATATGTATTTAATTGCTTTAAAGACTTTGGATATAGTCATTGCATACAGATGACCAGGCAATTAATGCGTAAAATATTAGCACATTGCCAAGCGAAAATAAATCCAGGTGCAACAATAAATATCAATCTCATATTAAAATGTTAAGAATACTTGATTGTGTTATCTGATTACAATATATAAATGTTTACATTAGTTTGTTTTTTAAAATGCATTCATCTTTGAGTTATTCTGCAGTAATCTGAATTTATAATATGTCCTTGTAAAGAAAAATATCATCTTAATGTGTGGAATATTTTTTTCTAGAGTCATTTGCTCTTTCTTATTTCAGACAAATTGAGGAATAATGATGCAGGCTTGACTGTGCATTTAAATAGAATAATTTGCAGGGGTGCTATAAAATGTGGATGGGAGGTAATTCAAAGGCTGTTTTCAAAAACAACTGCTTCTTTAATTTTTTTCCCCCCCAAAAATGCAGCAATTGGGTAGATGGAGCAAGACACTAACAATGATTTATAGACTTCATCACCTCTAGGTCACTCTTGCAATCCAGCCTTGAAAAACCAAGTTTAATGGTTAATTTTTGTCCAGGACTGGAATATATAGAGTATGATAAAGCGTTGATATGATCCTTCATTTCAGCTGCAATTCTAAACAGCCTTACTAGGGATGAGAGCAAGCCACAATGAATACACAAGAAGATGTAACTTCATGGTATTTTGAGGGACTTTTCTTAAATAATACAAGCCTGGATGTGCTGTTACTCCTCACTTGAGCATGTCTGAGCTCACTCATACAACTTTTTCTTAAGCACCAATAGGACTTTTATTATTTCATTTCATGTCATTTCACAAACTATATATCTTGGATTTGAACCAATTGAATTACTTTGCTGCCAAGAAAGGCATGTCAGTGTGTGCATGAGGTTAGCAAGGGCAATGTGGCAAGCAGGATGAGTTAGCAGGCATCCCTGGAAGAAACCCTGGATTGAGACAAAAATGAGGTAAATGTGAAAGCTGAGACACCATATGAGTGGAATGCGCACTGTTCTGGCCTTTGCAGACAAAGGATTGCAGACTACACTGAAGTCAACAGATCAATTGAAATGCTAGAGTATAGCAAGAAGGTGCCTATGAATTATCAGTAAGTTATCCTGAGTGCTGAGGAGAGTTGCTAACACTTGAAAAAAAACTGATAGAAGTCAGCATATGCTCAGTGGTGGAGTGCAGTGCTTTTCTGTTTGTCCAGAAGCAAAGCACTGTTGAATTTCATGGTGCAGGGCAGGTTGATGACACCAATGTCTGGATTTTACTCTGAACTTTTAAGAAGCTTTCTATGATGCTGAACCTATCTGGAGTTAGGGTTTAATACCATGGATAGTTTTTTTAGAGTTCAGACTAAATCCAGCATGAATTTTAATAAAATAAATAAGATACTATTCAATTTTCTGAATTAGAAAAAATCAATACACAACCTGACATTGGAACTGCCAGGTTCCAACTTTTTTTACAAGGTCCAGAAGCATAGCACATATACCTGTATCAAGACTTAGTCATACTTAGAGCGGAAAAGCTAAAATCCATGGAAATCATGACCAGCTTCAATACCTTGGATTTTAACTCATCTGCTCTTCAGTACAAGTAAGTCTGGATACAATCCACAGCCTATACTTTTTTTTGAAAAACTTTGAGACATGGGAAAACCAAGCTTGTCACTATCTTTTCTGGTGATTAGACAAAGGCAACAAAGTGAAATGAAAAATAACAACACCGCCAAAACAGACCACTGAGAAAGTATGAATAAAGATGTTGCCACATTTAGTCCCATAGAAGCAGAAATGATGTGGTTGGATGAGAGTCCTGGGCAGGAGTCCTCTTTTAGCCTCTGGACATTATTCCATGCAACTGATATGTACACCAACCAACTTCCATTGCATAGGTTTTAGTTTTGTTTATTATGTGCATTAATATTATCTACTTTATAACCCAAGAGACCTTCAAAGACAGTAAATAGATTTAAATACACTATCAAGTTATAAATATATAAACCAATCTCATTAAAACATAATTAAACAAATAAAGTACTCAATAAATGGCAAAATAAATCCAGCAGCAGTAAAACTGAACTATGCCATGCCTTAAAGGCACCTCTGAATTTTTAAAAAGATGTCTTCATTGCTTTGCAAACAACAACTCTTCAGGGATAAAACTGGGCAGATCTTCCCAGGAATGCTTTATCCACAAGGATGATGCTGGGAAAGAGAAAGTACAGCTGCAAGGAGGCTCAGAATCCAGATTCTGAAGGCAAAATAATGTACTACAGAGCCCTCCTTTAAGACTAGTTTTCCAACATGGTGCCCATGGGCACCAATGTGACCACTGACATCCCTCTTGCAACTGCTCCGGATTTTTATTTACTTTAAGTTTTTTTTAATTATAACATTTTATTTAAACTGGGATTCTGACATCCTGCAAAACAAAGTGCTGCCATCTTGTGCCATCTTGATATGGGTTCATAAGCCTGGTACGTAGATTCTTGAGCATGTTTCTTTAGTTTTAGCCTCACCAGTGAAATTATCATTTTGTAAAAGGAGCATTTTGGATCAGCCATGCCCACTATGGAAACCATTTTTGGAAGCACCCATAACACTTTCTCAAAATTCCAAATGTGTTATAAGAAATTTTAAAAAATGTTGGGAATTTCAGACCAGGGAAGTCCATATGAGAGGCAATGCCCTAAAACAATTTAGACTGGCTAAGGCATCCTGGAAGCTGCAGGCCTTTTAATGTTCAAACATTCATAGGATTGTACCCTAAAGATCAAAAAGAGCACCTGGGTGACTGTTCACCTACTATTACAGCAGTTACAACCTCTTCTTGCCCTGTTACTTCCACACAGATAAAGGTTGTGTTCAGGGTAAGACACTGGCGGATGATGGTGAATTTTGCTTGCAAATTATCATAATCCCATTAGGAACTAGATTTTTACACTAAGCAACAAACACATGAACAAGCAGAAGGCCCGGTTAGACAGTATATGATAACCGACCTAACTCTTCCTGGTGTCCTTGAAGAATCAAGCAGTGAAATATGGCATGTTTAATCTCAATGAAGGATGGTATCAAAGTAAGAGTTGGGCAGGGAGCTTGGCAGAACTTTACAAACCTGTTGAATTAAATGCTATAAAGTTTTTTTTAAAGTTTTATAGTCAAGGCAACTGACTCCTCTTCCAGAGAAAAGCCATCACATTCTGAAATCAAAAGTAATTAGCAGCTCTAACACCTTTGAATTCACTGTCCTTACAAAACATTTATTTCATTCTTACATCAGTTGATTTCTGTTGTTAAATACACATACACATAATAGGGAGTTGCATTGAGAGTGTCCTTGCTTAGAGTTAGAAATTTGGGAATGAGCACTGTTACCCCTATTTGACACTATTCTCCCCATCTGATAAGTGGGGATTTGTAACACGAATGCTACCTCTGCTCACTATGCTGCATTGCCATGCCTGTCTTCCTCCAGCACTTATTTATTGGATTTTTATCCCCACTCCCACCCCCAGCCATAAGGCTCTCCTGGGAAGACAAAGTTCTGTAGCAGGAATCCTTCTGTAGAGATGAGATGCTGCCCACCATTTGGAATCCTGGAATTCCATGGTTCTAAATGATGCCAAAAGACTTTGTGGGCATGTGAACCTCCCCCTGGGGAGAACTTCACTTCTTCAGCCCATGAAAGGTGATGAAGCCAATGTGACAAACCCAATCTTTCCTGCCCTTTCCTTCTAAAAAGGCGTTTTTGAACATCCAACATGTTCACCAGCAGTAACTTTGCATTTGTCCCAAACATCACTCAAATGGCAGAAAAGTATAGTGAAGTCAGTCTGGTGCTGAACATTCCATAAAGGAAAAGCCGCAGATAAAACAAACGGGAGGGAAAGAAACATATTGCCATGTATTTTGATAAACAGCTAGCTGGCAAGGCATTTCCAAGGAACTCAGTCTTGTATCTGCCTGATGAAGTCATGATAACAGGCACAGCTAGTGGAGGGAACCCGGATGTTCCATGATCTGTCCAAACAGATGGCCATGAAAAAGCTGAAACCATCTTGTTCCTTTGTGCAAGCACAGTTGACATGGGTGCTGATGTTGTCATTCAGTCCCCAGACACAGATCTGCTACCACTGATCATCCAAATGCAGTCAATCTTTTTATGCAGTGGAAGTTAGTGAATGTTTGAGGTTTTGTACTTTTTGACACATTGCAGTGTAGCACCTCCTCTTATACATTTTTTTTCTGGACAGCACACTGGATTTCAAGTACAAAAGAATATTTTCAAAATTGGTGAAAAATGTCCCATTTAAACAGCTGGGCAGGGACTGGGCTCAGATCACTTCCAAGAGACTCCACTGGTGTGGAATGTCTAGAGTACAAAAATACAAGATGACTAATTTCAAATTTGATATTCATGATAGGAATTAATTAGGAGCTTATTCCCAAGGAGTTGCTTGAATTCAAATAAAGCTGCTGGATGTCAGGCTCCTTGGATGTGTGTGTGTTAAAAATAGCTGCTATGCTAATATATATCCGTCTGTTGCTTCAGTGCAGAATTCAGTTTTTCCTGCAGTTCCGAGCCACCCAGAGTTGGGGAAACACACCATCTGCTCCAGATATTGTTCTTTTTCCTAACCTTTCACAATCGGAGATTTGGATCAAATCAGTCTCTCAGAATGCCTGCCAGAGAAACCATGGGGGACAAAAACAGGGTCTAAAATAAAAGATTGAGTGAGGTAAAAGGGGATTGTTTAAGTGTTGCTTCTACTACTGTCTGATGACACAGGAATTGCTCTTATATATGTTTAGGTTACAGTTTTATATCTGCTTACCTGGGAGGAGATCCTAGTGGACTTAATGAGATATACCCCAAAAAGTACACATGCATAAATTGCACTGTTTGTGCCTAATAATATAACATGAGTTGGATGGATACATATGATTAGCTTTAAGAAAGATAGAGATTCCATCAATGTTTTTCTCTTCAAAGCAGTTTTTCAGGTGCTTCTCATGTTATCTTATTGATGAGAATTACAATGGTATCAATATACATAGCACAGTCAGTCCTCCACATTTGTGGGGGTTAGGGGTGCAGGACCCCACAAAAGTGGGAAAGCTGAATATCTCTATGCAATGGCAATGACTCAGTCAGCTCTTCCCACGCTGGTGTCCTCCAGATGTCTTGAATTACAACATACATAATCTCTTACCATTAGCCACACTGGCTGGAGCTAATGGGCAGTGTTGTCCAAACAACAGGAAGTCACTGGCTTGGGGAAGAAAGATTAAATATTGGACTCTGGCTTGGTCTATGCATCCAGAAGAATGAGGCAGGGAGGAGAGAGTAGAGTTGGGAAGTAGTAAGATGCAGGTGGGGCAGCAGATGGGGTGAAAAAATCACCTCTACTCCTATGTATAACAATTGCAAGTTAATAACTACCATGCAAAAGTGGGGCTGTGTGACCAAGGAGCTAACATTTTGTAACCAGCTAACATTTTTTCCATACAAATTCTTGCAGTCTTCTTTACTCATGAAAAGAGGATGGTGGGGTTTATACACCCCTTAGGCAGATCCTCAGTTATTCTTTTTCTTTTTTGCCAGAACATTCATCAGGATATTTAGTTTGCACTTTCCCCCAAGACTCTAGAAGCTTGACAAAAGCAATCATGCATCCCTCCACTTTACTTGGAAGAAGGAATCTTGACCACTAGCTGTCTCAGTCCGACCCCATTCCCACTGCTCTCTCAGTGCAGGAACCTCCCCAGGACTTCAGATTCTCAAATTCTTCCATTGTTAAGGATTCAAATTCAAAGGTTTCAGATTCTCAAAGCAACAGTGAACCTTCACAGTTCCATGTGTGCAGCTAAAAACGGTTTTAAAATAATGCAAGTTTTTTTTCACAGATTTTGATGAGCAAAACAAGAATTAAGGAAAGGTTCCGCCAGCCACTCTGCTCCTCAGGATTTTGAAGAGGCCATCAGTGGCTGCCAAACAAGGGTTGCAAAAGCTAGCTGTCAAGGCAACTTTCATGATCTCTAAAAAAGGGAGGAAAGGAAGGAAAGCCACAGTGAGCTGAAAATGGCTTGTGATCATGGCAGGGATGGGAGAATCAAGTCAATCTTGCCACTTGTCCCCAAGACACCTGCAGGAGGACCAGCGCATGGTGAACTCAATTGTCTGTTGGGTGGCTTATAGCCAGGATGGGTTGTCATGTGTGAATGTGGCCATTGAGTGGTCTAAGATCAGTCACTGTTTCTTAGCCTAATCAACCCTTATAGTTTTGGGGAGTATAGGGTAGGATTCCTATATCCCATGCATAATGCCAAAACGGTCTTGGAGGAAGGAGGTTAAAAATATGGGGAAAAAGAAATGCACACACCCAAACCAAGAACTGATATAACGGATGTACTTGCCTGCACTTAGGCACTGAGTAGATTTGTACAATGTGATAAGCTACCGTGTTTTCCAAGCCACAGTGGTATTTTATGTTGTCCAAACCCTCATCCCCTCTATATGGGGTGGTTCCGTTGTTACAAAGCCATCCCAACAAGTTATGGCTTTTTGTAGGGTTTCATAGCCACCACTTGTGTCATCTGAAATTGGACAACATAATGAGCTCAGGAGAAGCCTTAAAGCCTACAGAGCTGGTTGGCAAGGGTGGCAGAAAGTCTAGCAGCTCTGGCCACACAGATTTGGTGACAACCACCTAACATGCCTAAGCAGCATTTGGGCGGCTGTCACCATCTTCCTTGCTGCCATGAACTATCTCCCTAAGTTCTACTTGGGGCCTGAGGAGGCAACATGTGGCAGCACCGCTGGTGCCCATCACATGCTGCCTCCCCAAGTCCCACTCAGGGTTTGCAGAAGAGGGGTATGGCAGTGGCGTATTCTGCTGGGTCTCCCCAAGAGAAAGCCCAGCAGAAGATGCTGATATTGCTGCCATGGAGCCTGCAGATGAGTCCTTGCCCCTTCTGTTCCCACAGGAGCCCACCATCAAAACTACCCAGACATCTCTCCCCTCAAAGGGCTCAGGGCAAGACCCAACAGGGACAGTGCTGGAGGCAGAGACATTCGCACAAAGGAGGCACAGAGTGTGGCTTATGCACCCAAAAGGCTTGGTGTCTTCTGCCAATTGGTTCAGCTGAGGAGGAGGATTAGGGGGAAGAGGTAGGAGAGAGCGATACCACCATGCCCGGTTCCTGCACAAAAGGCAGTAAGGGAGAAGTGACACATTTTCAGGCACAGGAGTAACCAGCAACCCTTTCTATTAAAAGCTAATTCCCAGTTGGAAGATACAGTATTAATTTTCTGTTGGTTATATTTAAAACTACAACCCAGAAGTCTGTTTTTCATGGAATATGAAATGAACATTTGGGATAAGAAGAAATGGCAAATGTCTGAAATCAGTTTTAAAGTATTATCATGTTCCAACTAGGAATTTCTATGTGTATGAAATGGCGCTCGCTCGCTCTCTCTCTCTCTCTCTCTCTCTCTCTCTCTCTCTCTCTCTCTCTCTCGATGCAATAAATTATCACTCCATGTTTTATATGTGTAAAACACAAGAAGAACAATTTAGCAACATAAGAACAAGATTTTAGAAATGAATCTTTTTCCATGGAAAAATGGTGGTAATTTCCACTGCTATTTCCATTTTAATATGCCCTTTCTTTCTGCCGGCACAATCCACAGTAGTAAAGGAAACCTATCAATCATGGTATTCCTTTTCATACAGTCTACAAATCGGAACCCAACCATAACCGATCAGATCAAGGAAGTGAAATGGGAAGTTGGAGAAAAGTAAATGGCAACAGATACAAGGCCAGTTGCAAACCAAAGGACTGAGTGTGTGTCAAGCAGGAAGAGCATGGTCAAGAAAAGGGGCTTTCAGGAACCTAAGAAAAGCCATGCTGGATCAGACCAAGGGTCCATTCAGCCCAGAATTCTGTTCACCAACTGACCATGAGAGCCCATACAAAGGACACGAGTGAAGCAGCACCCTCCCACCCATGTTCCCCAGCAACTGGTGTACACAAGCATTTCCAGAGCACTGTAAAAATAAGAGACCAGGCCCAGCCCACTCATGAACTAGGAGGGTGTGCTGCATCTACTGGTAGCATGGGAGGAAAGGCAAAATGTACCACTTGCTTCTGCTCCTACCTAGAAGGCGTCATGGCAGGACAGTAAGTGTCCCACTTCCTCAGCCAGAAGCTCCAGAGAGCCCAGCCAGCTGTGTAACATGTATGGTTTTTGCTCTGCTGGGGTATTTTTTCTGTGGATGTTCAACTGATTTTGCTGCCATTTATTTGTGCTTGGTTTGTGCTAGATACAAGATGGAGTCATCCCTGCCTCTTTTGCCTCAGCTACGCTTTCCCTGTGTTTGATACACAGTAAGGAATATCAATTTACATGATTGCATTTTCTTTGACGTTGCCCTGATGCAGTTGTCTATCTTGCTGTTCAGACTTGCCCAGGCTTTCCACTGGTGCATCACTTGAGCAACCACCCTGAGCACTATCGATTTTGCAAGAAAAAGCTCACTGATTGAAACAACATGTATATCCTGCCAGGGACAAAGAAATAAGGGGACAATACAAAAAACCATGCAGCCAAAATGAAATCAAAATTAGAGAAAGAGATTGCAGCCTAGCATGAGTCATGTCTGCTCCTCAAAAATCCCTATGGTTAGCCAGCAGGTCAGTAGACCATGCAGGGCCTGTGAAAGTCCAGAACTTGGGAGCTTTCTACTTAAGAACATGAGAGCTGTGCTGGGCCAGACAAATGGCTTACTAGACCAATGGCTCTGTTCCCACAGCAGCCACCCAATACCAGTATGGGAGCTTCACAGCAGGTAACAGATCCATCGTGAGTGGTAGACATTCACAGCCTTTCCTCTGTGAATTTGTCCAACCCCCTTTTAAGCCATTCAAGTTGGAAGCCATCACAACATCTTGTGGAATAGAATTGTATAGTACCTACATGCTGTGTAGAGTCTTTCCTTTTACTTGTCCTGAATCTACCACCCGAATCTTTGCTCCTTCTTATATAAAGTCAGCTAGACTTCAGACCCCCTTCAGCCAAGCACCACTACCGAAGTTCTCCAATTAAATGCCATTCTGTCTCCAGAGCCTTAGAATAGGTGCTCAGCTTTTTCGAGGTAAATCAAATTCAAGGAGGCACAGTGACATACTTGACTAGTTTGGCATACTTGCCATGGAGCATTTCAGTGGCATGTTAGAGCAGTAGCCATAGCTTTCTCCCCTCCACCATACAAATAATATCATGGATGCTGGATGTGCTGCATTTATATGCCTGACCGGATAGCTGCCCAGTTTGTAGGCTTTCCACTACTGTGCATGGCAGCCTTCACATATTAGTTAGACTGCTGAAATGGGGCTCAGGAGATCTGGGTTCTGGTCTCCACTTGGCCATGGAGCTCCCTGGGTGACTTTGGGCCTGTCACTGCCTCTCAGACTAACCCACGGCACATGGTTGTTGTGAGGATTAAATGGAAAGGAAGAGGAGGATTTTGTAAGTCACCTTAGGTTCTTTGCAGGAGGAAAAATGGCAGGATATAAAATTATTGAACAAATAAACGATGCTATCCTATCTCTTGGGTACAGAAGAATAATTTAAAAGCAAAAGATGTCAAGTTGCTACACTGAAGAGCTTACAGCAACTTCCAACATCCAACCAACAGCTGTTCAACGTAACCAAAACCTGAAGAACTTAGTAGTGCTGCCTGCATCCTGTTGGGCTCCACCCACCTGGCACGGGATTGGTATGGCAGGAGGCTATCAGTTGTGTATTGGGGTCAGCACAATAGAGCACAATAAGAGGCTTGTCAGCCGCCCCAGGCATATACAGAGTGTTCTGCTTAAAAGGATAGGCTAGCTGCAAGCCGCTCCGCTTTTGTATCAAAATATGGACTAACCGCAAAACCGTCTCGCCTCTGTATCATGCCAGCTCGCTTGTGTAGGCTGTCAAAAACAATTCTCCCTTTGTTTGTAACAAGGTATAAATACTCCGTTGTCCCTCTACAGGGCGACACCCATCCCGTCCTTGTGGGAGAGTGTCGTCCCTATACAGGAAATAAAAAAAACCTTCTCTTAAAAATACCAACTGGTCTCTAATCTCATCTGTAAAACCGTGGGACATAACACATCCAGTGGAAGCTAAATATCAGGGATGGATGTTAGGCTCTGCCTGCCCAGGGCTACAGCAGATCAACACAAGGACTTGCTGCAAATCGTTCTGGGTGGCATAGAGGTGTCTGGGATGTCAGACAGCGGTGCTGCTAAGGTACTGTATGCACCAAAGATCTCTACAGGCCTCACCTCACTTACACCGTGCCCTCCAACACAACGTGGATCAGTTACTTACAGCCATGCACAGCAAGGTCTACTGGCCATTCTGCACTCTCTCTAAATGCCTGGGAGAGCTATTCCAAAATCCATCATACTTTTTGGTCAAATTCAGACATAGGTGTTCGGTTGGGCAGAAATTTTTCTAGCATAGCAACAGGCAGCTCTACACCTCTCGAAGCTGATCTCCTTTCAAGGTATGGAAGGCAGAGAATGTGGATGCTCGGTGCTGTTGTTATGGGGACACAGGGAGCCCCCTGTGAGAGGTAGCCTCCGGTAGCAGTTCCCCTCTTTGAAGAACAGAGTTGTGTGCTCAAGACAACCTACTGTGTTCTATTTTATCTAGTCTGCTGCCCTCAGTCGGAGTGAATGATGCTGTTCTATCGTCAGTGTTGAACTGAGGTTCAACTTCCAGTCCAGTTGGCTTCTGCAAGTGGAATGGGAAGTGGGGGGATACCATCTTGTTCTTTTTGGGCTGGCCCTACATCTAAAAACCAGTGTGGTTTAGTGGTTAAGAGTGTGGGACTGAGACTGAGGCGACCTGGATTCTAGTCCCTGCTCAGCCCTGGAGCCATCTAGGTGACTTTGGGCCAGGCACACATTCTCAGCCCAACCTACCTCAAAGGGTTGTTGTTGCAGGGGATAAGATTGAGAGAATTATATAAGCCGCTTTGAGTTCATTGTAAGAAGAAAGGTGAGATAAAAATCTAATAAATACATAAATAAAATATATAGGTATCTATAGAAGGTGTTTCAGTTCATTTTCTCAGTCATGAAATGTGCATCATTTCTTCCAAATTATTAGTTCTCTTTTTGCTAGAATGACTGCCTGGCCTTATTCTTAATGGGAAACTCATGGCTCAGTTCCTGTTTTGAGTCAGTGGTGAGAATCCAACCCTGGGGACTAGCGAAAGGCCCCACTCGCACTCTTCAAACCCTGTTTGAGCATGGAAATGCTGCTAGCAGACAGGAAGCAGCTCTGAGAAGTAGTATTCCTTTGATATCACTATAAAAGCTGAGAGACCTGGGACATTGTTGAAAGCTTAAGTTGTTTAAGATAAACAACCTCTTTATCTTAAATAGGCACAAAGTAAAAACTATACCCCTGAATGTCTTTCCACAGGAGTTTAGAGTTGATGCTGTAACCAAACTACATGGGTAAAAACAACCTCTCACCAATGGTTGATTTATTCATAATCCTGCACTTCTATGAGAATTTCATTTCCAAAAGTCTTCATGACATTTTATGCATGCTAAGAAAAAACTAATATATTAAGTTTCTAAACAGCTTTGGATCATTTGCTATGCTATTTTAAAACAGCCACTTCATGGAGAGGGGAAATAATGTTACATTTACTTATAGTCTTCCAAATATGAGGGTCCATAGGCTGGTTGAGAGTAATACATTAAAAGGCTCACTTTTTAAAATGTCAAGGGGCTTTTCCTGAGTGCTTCTACCAAGTCACAGATGAATGTTTAATAAAGCTATGTTTCTAATGTAAATGGCTCAGTTGTATCCACACAGTAGCCTCCTCGCACTGTTGGAATATGCTGGTGCTTGTTCTACTTCCATACCAGCACAATCTCTAAGGGTGTGATCCTATGCATGTTTCTATATTAAAATACTGCACAATGCATTTGTTGTGCACTCTACATTCACTACTCATGGTTATTTGCAGGTTCTTTAAACAAAGTTGTGACCCTCCCATTTAACATCTGTTTCTAAAACACACTTTTCATGAGTTTCTTTTTAAGAGCAGAGAAAATGAGGTATTATTTAGGATGGTGAAAGAAAGCATAATTTCCCCATGTGTATTTGTGCTATTTTGCTATACTATACTTGGATTTCAATTCTGTGACAAAACCAAAAATAGATATAGCCAGTTAACAACCTCATTGAGAAAAGCCCCCTCAATTAAAAACCTTTTAAAAATGCTTTTAACAAACAAAGCAAAACTGAAGGGTCACAAGTGAACCAAAGAACACATAAACAACTATGAACAATGACTGATGAATGGAAAACAAATGTTCTGTGCAGAAAAGCTCATGCTTCTGGTCAAGGCTTTTATTGCAAGCCTTTTATTTGTCTATGGTACCAAAGGCTGTCAATATAAAGTTATTAAACACTATATCTGCTTTGGGTTTTGGCAAAGAATTGAATGAAATGGAAAAGAGCTTATCCTTTCCTGCTTTCCAGCTGCATGACCTCTAGATTGTGCTGTACAATAATGGAACACTGCAAATATATAAGTAGGAAACTACCTTTTCCTTCATTTTCAGAAATAATACTCCATTTTTCCCACTTGACAAACAAACAAAAATGGCCTTAAAGTAAAAGAGAAACTGAAGGATCATGATGTTGTCTAAAGAACCTGTAAACAACCATGAGTGTGTGCTAGCTGCCTTATGTAGAAAAGCTCTTACAGCAGAAAATGTGTTTTCCCGCCACTTTTTCCAACTCTCTTTTAAAAGTAGAAACTCCATTAAGGAGAAAAAGAGGTAGTAGCAGCTCAGTGCCTTCAGACAGGGAATGCTCAGGACCCTTGATCCATCCTAGAGCCACCTTGTTTTGCCAAAATATTGCTTGTCATTCCCCACAGTCATGTCTGGCATAATATTGTTTCCAGTTATTCTGGCATTCTGCCCCAGTTCTATTTGTTATATGCTTGTGGACTCGCATAGCCTAATTATATGGATCAATATGCTGATTGGATTACATAGATCCTTACTTCATGGACCAAAACAGTAATCTAAAAATGATCTTAGAATTCCCTGCACTCCTGGGTTTGTATAATATTAACCAGGACAAGCTGCTTCTAAGTAATATCACAGTGCGTTGTCTGAGCCCTACATCTAGCAAGGGAAATCAAAGGGACATCTTTGGAGGGCAGAGGGATCCACACAAAACTAAGCCAGCTGCTGAAATAGTATAAAAATGCAAAATATATGTTGGAGATCTGTTTTAATTTCACTGATCACTGTAAAGCATAAATATCTCAAGGAATAATAATAATTTGTAGTGCTTCTTGCCAAGAGTCTTTACGGTTTTACTCAGCCATTCTGCTCAAAGCAAAGAAAATATTTAAACATGGAAGAGAGAAAAAATATCCCCATTTCCTTTAAGTATTGCTATGCATATATATCATAGCTGATACCTGGTTTCAGTTCTCTAGCCTAAATACAAATTTAGATTTCTTCATTTCTGAATATATTGTTTTTACCACCCCTGCAAAAAAATGCATTCAGGAACTTGTGTGGCAATGACATAACATTAGCCAATTCATTAATAAATACACATGCAGGAATAAGAAAACAATCCATTCCACTTTGACAGAATAGTAAAACAGACATGAATGAATAAGGGCATATATTATATGAGGAATAATGCTTCTCTCAGTATGACCACCTTATTAGTAATTTCCAAGCCTGTACTGAACCTTTTAAGTGTTCTTGGGAACAGAAACTCCTAGCTGTACTGGTTCCAAGAATACTGAGTTAAACAGAGGTTTTAACAAGTTAACTCTCTTGGATAGATTGTGATGCTTCCCAATGTTTCCATCAGAAGAGATGGGAGTTTTATTCTTACTCACCTCTAATTTTTGTATGTGACTACACTGCAAACCCAGTTCAAAGTTGGAGAAATGCCTTTTCTAACTAAACCGGTACAGTAGGAAAAGGCACTGCCTTACTTACTTTGTCTCTCTTGTTCTCTGAGGCCAGCATAGCAACCAAGTCCCAGAAACGAACAAAACAAACAGAGTCAGTGTTTTCTTGTACCATACGCTGGCAATACTACGTACATCCACGTTACCTAGAGACCGGGTTCATTTACATTTGTACGGCTCTTCCACTTTCGGAATTGTCACAAAATAAAAGGTATTTTTCTGCAAAGCAGTTTTTAGAGAAACAGTCAAGATTCGGATTTGTTTGAAAGCAGACTTCCCCAAGCTGGTGACCCACTGACAGCTTTGGACTTCAGCTCCCATAAGTCCCAGGCAGCATGGCTAATGATCAGGAATTCTGGGAGCTGTATTCAAAACAGATGGCCATTCCAAGCATTTTTTAAAAATCACCTAGTACATTCAGGCATAAATGTTTAAAAAAGAAATGAAAAAGAAGAGATCACACACACACACCCCCTTGTGAATTTGCTGTAGTTGCCCTAGCTTTAAATAGTGTTACACGACCCCTGTTCACACAGCGGAAATTGACCTTCACAGGACCATAGGAAGTGACTGGATCTGTAACCTATTATTATTATTATTATTATTATTATTATTATTATTATTATTATTATTACATTTCTATGCCGCCCCTTGCTGAAGCCTCGGGGCAGCTTAACAACACAATAAAATACATTGAAATACAATAGCACATAATAAATTACCTACCACACACATGTTTGTGCTTCAACATAGTCATATGCATTTGTAGCAGTTTATTGGTTTTTTATTTATTATTATCAGTTGTTTTTATCGCCATTAACTTTATTGATACCATTGTTTTATTATATTGTTGAATTTTGCTCTGTTTGTTTCTATATATGCTGTCCAGAGATCCTGTGGCCAATTGGGTGACATATAAATCAGTTCAATGAAGTCAATATCATCAATAATCCTAATTTCAGGGCCCCTAAATATATTACACTCTGCATAAATGTGTTTAAGTCCAGACATATTGAGATGCATCCATGTTTAGTTGGAGAAAAAGTCTATTGCCTTCTGCCAGATGCAAATCCACTGTATAGGAGACATTGAGCTTTGTCATAAGAACAGGGCAACAGAGTTATCTAATTTTGAGTAGAGTTAGTCACACATTCATCGCTTCTCTGAAAGAATATTGGGCTTCGTCATCGGTATCATGACCCAGGCAGAGTTTGATAAAGCAGCTGAAGAAGATAAAAAGCTGAAGGCCCAGTTAAGAGAAAAGGAGATGCTGGATATGTATAGCTATTTCAAACAAACTAAAGTTGGAGCTGTAAATACAGAATGTACTGGGAAGCTTGATTTCAAAGGCAAAACCAAGTGGGATGCCTGGAATAAGTTAAAAGGAATGTCTAAAGAAGATCCTGTGAAAGTATATATAGCAAATGTCAAAGAACTGAAGGACAAGTATGGAACGGCATGAAATACTTACCTGTAAGCCTTATGGAAACGAATCCTAATTTTGTGGGTAACTACAGTGTTTGCTATGCAGCTCAGCAATGCCAAGTAATGATGCCATTTCAGAATGAATAACTGTGTTAATCAACTTCTAATGGTCTAATGGTTATCTAATTTTATCTCCTGAGTGGCAATGTGTCATCTACTCCGTAGAGAAAACTGGAAAACGCCATCGCACTTTTCATACAATGTGTGCTGAAAGACATAGACTGAAAGATGGGGATTGCCGCACAGCATTCTGGTTGTGCAGGGATCTCATCCCAGATCTCCAGTCCAAACAGAATATGCTTTCTACTATTACACCATGCTATCTCTTACTTGGTCTCCTATTTATATGCACCTGAGAACAAACATAGTTTGACTTCATCCTTTGTGATGTCACTTCCAGGTTTTTTGTGCATTTTTTAAAAAAATATAATTGATTCAAGCTTTTACAAAATTGGCATAAGACAAAGCCTTGTTTTTCTTTATTCTTGTCCCAAGGATTTTAGAGGAATTCAAAATAGGATTGTTGTTTAAATCCAGTGTTTCCTATAAATAATATTACATTTATTATATTTAATATAAATTGCCAATTTAGCCCACATTTTCCAGATGATGATTGATTAGTTGGTACTCTAGTTTGTATTCAACATTTTGTTATGGAAAACATATTTGTTAGCAAACTTTCTAAACTTCTAGCAAACTGGGGGACATTTACTTGGACTATTTATTTGGAAAAATATCTTGACAATCAAGAAATTGTGTGAATAGCAATCACAAAGGGGCAAATGTGTTATTCTTGTGAGTCACCAGATGCCTGGCAATCAAAATGGGTTGGACATACAGTACAGAGAAGGGTAGGAAGGTGAAACCAAGTGATGCTATGAGCTTATAAAGTTGTTAATCAAGTGTTAATCCACTGTTAGCTGCTTTTGGTTTTGTCACAGACCTGAAATCCAAGCACTACACAGTGTTTCCTTTCTTGCTTTTTCACTACATAAGCTATAGATGGCACTGTGATGCAGCGGAATAATGCAAATACACATGTAGAATAACACTTTCTTTTGCTTTTACAATTAAATGTTGCATTTTCCTGGCTCTAAAAACCTTGCTTACAGAACTGGTTAAATACAGAAACAAAACTGAAGGATCAGAATGTCACCTAAAGAACCTGTAAACAAGTATGATCAGAAAATGACAAGCAAGCAGAAGATGGCTCATGTAGGAAAACCCTACACAGTCAAGCAATGGAAGCACCAGCAGTAGGTATGTCACATGACTATGCAAGAGAAAAATGAATTAGGAATCCAGACAAATTAAGATGGTAAATGTGTGTGCCATTGGAATGCTGAGCATTGTCAATTCACCACAGCTGTTTCGGATTGAGAACAACTTGCTATTTTCCCAAGTTGAGAGAGAGAAAAAAAGACAGACAGAGATTGGCATCATGTGGGAGTAAAGATTTTAACCAAGAAAACAATGCCCAGGGGAAAGAGATACTTAACCCTATTGTTCATGTTGCATACATGATCTGGTTGGCACCACTCAAGGTGCTATTTGAAGGAAATGTGCTGTGTTCCATCATCTTGTATATGATGATAGGAGAAAAAAAATCAGGAAATAGCAGAGAACAAAGTACAAGTTCATCATTATTTTCTAAGGCCCTATCTTGTGCACATCTATAATATGCATGGCTGAAGAATCAACAGTCCTCTAAATGTAGATGGGTTACAAGTTGTATCACTCCTGACAACCACCCATTCTGGGTGGAGCTAATCTGACCACACTTGGAGTTGGGATCTGACCACACCTGGAGGCCAACAAGTTGCCTATTGCTACAATATTCCATGCAGAGATAGTCTAGAGCAGCAATTCCCAAACTTTTTCAGTCATGGAGCCTTTCTGAAGATACTTTTTTCTTGAGGAATCCCGACTCTATCCCTGATTTTTACTAAGCATTTTGAACCACAACATTCTTCCTTCTTTCACATGATCCTATTGCCTGAGTGCTTTCCATAATGTAGCAGGGTTGGAAATAAAGATAAAGAATTTTAAATATAACAAATGAATAAAGTGATTATATGGTAATATCCCAAATGAATTCTTTTGATTATTTCCAACACTACACAATAGAGTCCTAGGAGCCAAATGACATGATGCATTTCCTTGTTTGATGCTTGGATGCCAACTGACAATTGAATAGTTGGGCTCATGTGGTTTCATTTTAAAATCTGTTTTAAATTTGATTTTTGAGATTTTTCATGGAACCCTAGGGTTTTGTGCCACAAAGTTTGGGAACTGCTGGTCTAGAGGGTTACAAACATTACTATGCATTATTGTTAAGGTTACTCTTTTCTATTCCACAATAACAACAGTGATGATTATGATAAGGAGGTTAAGAGCATCCTTCTATCAACTCAGAAGAACATGTCATCAAGTTCAGTGGGACTTTGTTGCTGTTAGTTGTGAAGTTGTGTCCGACACATCACGACCCCATGGCCAACATTCCTCCAGGCCTTCCTGTCCTCCACCATCCCCCGGAGTCCACTTAAGCTCATGCCGACTGCTTCAGTGACTCCATCTAGCCACCTCACTCTCTGTCGTCCCCTTCTTCTTTTGCCATCAATGGTTCCCAGCATTAGGCTCTTCTCCAGTGAGTCCTTCCTTCTCATTAGGTGGCCAAAGCATTTGAGTTTCATCTTCAGTATCTGGCCTTCTAAAGAGCAGTCAGGGCTGATCCCCTCTAGGACTGACTGGTTTGATTGCCTTGCAGTCCAAGGGACTCGCAGAAGTCTTCTCCAGCACCACAATATAAAGGCCTCAGTTCTTCGGCGCTCAGCCTTCCTTATGGTCCAGTGGGACTTATTCCCAAATAAATGTGTGGGACTTGCAGTCCAAGTATCCTTTGGGATCATTCTAAACTCTGAGATTCTTTAAGAAGACAGGAAAAGCCCTGCTGGATCTGACCAGCGGTCCATCTAGTTTAGCATGCTGTTCACAAAATGGTCAACCAGCTGCCCACAGGATCCCTCAAGCAGGATACGAGGGTAGCAGCACCCTCCAACCCATATTCCCCAACTGAAGCACTATCTCTGATATAGGAGGTAGCATACAGCCATAAGGATTAGTGGCCTTTGATCAACTGTTCTGCATTAATTTGTTCAGTTCCCTTTAAAAGGCATCAAAATTGGTAGCAATCACTCCATTCATGGATGTGAATTCTATAGTTTAACTGTCTGCTGTGTACAGAAACGCAATTGTTACCTACGATTATTTGGAGACTGAATAGATGACAAAGTCATAAAAAAAGCAGAATTTGCCTTTTGCTATAGCATTTCACCTAGAAAACTAAGCAGCAAAACTAAACTAAATCCTCTTAGGGTGAGCGTTAACTACTCAATGCACTTATGCTACAACAACTTTCATCAGATACAGAGAAAAGCATCAAAATGAAACAATGAACTGTGACTACCAGCCCTTTCTGGGGCATTACGGGTAATATTGTGTGAAGGCTTTCCGCTTCTAAGCTGAAACAAGTAATTTTAATCTCTACACAGACAAATGAATGTGTGGGCACATGAAGGAGGGAGAAAATAGGTTCCATTGTTAGGGACTGTAATAGGTCATCCAAAATAAACAAACATTTCAGAGGGACTGTCTCCAATCAAGAAGTAAAGAGCCATTTTTAATGAGTATTTTGAAAGCATTGTGAAACTCAGGGTGCCTGTCTATATTTATGAAAAGGAGATAAGGACAGGCGTGGTTTGAAAAAGAAATATGCATTTAGGCAAGACAACCATTTTAACCATGGCACTGCCAGTACTTCTTGGTCTTGTTACAGAAGCAATAGAGTGGGAGAGGTGAAGCTGAAGTAATGCATTTTAAATAATGAATTATAATCTCTATTTGAGACTTTTTTCTGAGGAAAGTTCTAGCTATGTTTTTTGTTTTTGGGTTTTGTTTTTTTTTAGTAACCTTGGCATTTAATCTTTTTTCCCCCAAAAGCTTTATTTTTTTTTTCACCAAAGACAAAACAAACCTTGGGCTTTGAAGATTTCCAAGAAGCAGATTAACATTCCAAGCAAACTGACAACAGTTTAAAAACTGGAACTCATTCACCAGGCTGCAGGAGTTTTGCCAACCAACAATGTAAAGGAAAGTGGAGGCAGCTAAAAAAGTGATCCTCTCTTCTTCGAGGAGATCCAAAAAAAGAAGGAGGTTGATCCATGTACATCATACCACACATTTGCATCCAAAGCACCCTAGGCATGCAGGCCTGCCATGCGAGCAAAATGGGCTGTTGTGTCCAAGAAATGCTGGACAACCAATTTCAGATCTTTCCCAAGGATTTCTCCCAGCAGCAGACCGGTTCATATTGAAGAATTCTGGGCTGGCTGCAGTGCAGCATGGCCATCCCAACCAGCTCAGATACTTCCATGTATACTCTAGGGTGGCCACATTACTTATTGGACACAGGATGGTTCTCTCTTTGAAGGAGTGCCAGACAGCCATCCTCTATTTGATGAGGTATCCTACTCAAGTACAATTTAAACAGGATCTCCTCACTGAGGCCTGTTTGGCGCCATCTCTGTTATCCTTTCAGTGCCAGGTTAATGTGTTCTTCTCCAAGGTACTCGCTGGAATGCAATGGCATAACAGGGGACTTCATGTTGGTTTAGCTTTACTGAAAACTATTTTAGCTGCTCAAATTGTTTTAGATGTGTTTTGAATTTCATATATTTATATTTTAATGCTTTGTTTATTGGATTTTCTTTGTGCCTTTTATGAATTGTTGAGACCTGTGCAGAAAGCTTCAACTATTGGGTAGTATAGCTATGGAATGAATGAATGAATGAATGAATGAATGAATGAATGAATGAATAGGACTCCGAAAAGGGAGAACTTGCTCATCATCAGTTAGCAGACTGATAGTAGACTCAATAATGGACTGAAGTGGCAGGCATGGAAGTCATAGTCTTCCTCACAATTTTATTGAAATTATAAAAAAGTCTTTCTAAATTTTATTTATTCATTTCATACCACAGCATTTCTCTTTTTCAAAGAACTCAGAGAAGTTTACATCATTCTCCTGCTACTACTCTCAATCTTATCCCCACAAACAACCACCCTGTGAGGCAAGTTGAGCTGAGAGAATATGACTGGCCCAAAGTCACCCAGTTGCCTCAATGGCTAAGCAGGGATTAGATCCCAGATTACCTGAATCCCCATCCCACGTTTAACTATTAAACCACGCTGGTTTAATTCAGAGCTTTGCAAATGTTATGCAAATTAGTGTTCTCTTTATGGCTGGATTCTTTCTTCCCTTTTAGTAATGTACAGGTGGCCATGCTAATCAGCACAGTGTCACTTTCTTACAATAGTGGGGATGCAGGAGAGAGGTCATACAAATGGCACACAAAGCACCTACACACATGCAAAGATACACAGTAATAAAACTGCATGTGATGGCTCATTGCTGCCTTAGGATGGTACTTGCATTATGTACTCTGACGGACCAACCTCTCTTTAAGAGTGCAGCCTGGCTTTTAGTGACAACCTAGACTTCTCTCACAAATGCCCTACAAGGTAACTCATTTGGGGAGTCCTGTTTGGCTGCATTTGTCTTGTTTCAAACTGTTGCAGCTGTTGCTTGAGGCGATTTAGGACTTGGCATCCTTCCCTTGTCAGGGCTCCTGAGACTAAAATTGCATCCCTTAAAATGGAGGTTATTTGCAGAAGGGCATTTTTTAAGAACCACAGGTAAATAAGCATCAAAATTGGATGAGGTAAGAAATTTGTCATTGGATCTCTTTGGGTTTTTTAAATTTTTATTTTACAAAAGTTTTAAGAGGGAGTGATTTTGATTGGTGCAGTAATGCTAGGAAAGGTTATGGTCCTTGTAGTGGGCCACCAGGAGACATTTAGACTAAGAAAATGCACAGTAGATTTTTTTTACCATCTCCTCTACTTTACAGAGGACAGTCTGCTATCTGAAGCTGTCCTCTCCTTGAAGAACTGTCCAGTCCAACACCAATTAAAGAACTCTAATGATAGCAGGAGCCTTGAAATTGCTCATCAGCAAGTAACATCTCTACAGCAGGTCACCTGTCCACAGACTTCCTTCTGATTATGGTAAGATGCATTCATAGAATCACTGACGAGTAGAGTTGGAAGGGGCCATGAAGGCCATTGGATCCAACCCCCTGCTGTTGCAGGACAGCAGTTTATACCATCCCACTCAGACTACTTTCCAGTTTCTTTCTGAATGTCTCTAGCAAGGGAGAGCCCACAACCTCTCTAGGCAACTGGTTCCACTCTCGTATTGCTGTGACAGTGAGAAAACTTTTCCTGATATCTAGCCTGAATGTGGGTTCTTGCAACTTGAGCTGATTATTCCATGTTCTACACTCTGGTATCAGTGAGAAGAGATCTTGACCTGCCTCTTTGTGATAGTCTTTGAGGTACTTGATATCATGTCCCCCCTCAGTCTTCTCTTCTCAAGGCTCCAAATACTCAGTTCTCTCAGTCCCTCTTTATAGGGCAGTGTTTCCAAACCTTGGATTTTTTTGCCCTCCTCCAGACTCTGTTCTATGGGGTTGGAAACTCATGGTCCTCCAGATGTTTTTGGCCTACAATGTATGGATGCTACTATTTTTCTCCAACTGCATTTCACAGACTGTCATACTCCTTTTGCTCCACTCATTGAAGGACCTGGATTTTGTTTCCCAAATCTTCATCTATGTGCAGTTGCACAAATTTGCACTCATTTCTGCAAATGTGCAAATCCCACCAAAACACAAGTATTCATGCCTTAGTCTGGTGCAGGGGCCGTGCATTTTTGGTTTCCTCTTCTTTTGATAGTTATTAGGAAAATTTCTGCAAGTGGAGCTATTTCTCTTTGTCCCCACTGCAATTCTATAACAAGTGGCATCCACCAAAACATCTTTTATATTTTTTACATACAGAAACACACACATATAAATACAACCCTGCTGCAAAAGATGCAGCAAGCTATAGGGGCAATCTTCAGTCAGGATGCAGATAATCTACAGTTTGAGACAACTGGGGTGAGGCTTATCCCATTTGCTCATTCCAAAAGGACTGGTAAATATGTGATGGGTTTCTATGAGCGCTCCCATCAATAACATATTGAATGAAAGGGTGTTCTCTTGTAAAAAGCAAATTTGCTTTGACTGCTGCTTTAGAGGCCTCAGCTAGGGATGTTGGAGAAATCCACAAGAGAATCAAATAACTTTGGAATTCTATGAATTGAATTCTATGAATCTGACCTACAAATTCCACAGTGGACCAGCTCTTCTCAAGTTGCATAAATTCCATGGACTTTTGCATTTCTTTATTATTTTCCACGATTTTACGCAAATGTAATCATACAAAAATATAAAAAATAAAAAGACAAAAATGCACATTTCCTTCCATACACTAAAGTGTGAAATTTTGGGGGAATTGTTCATTTTCAGGAGCACAAATTTGTACAACTGTGTACAAATACATTTTTGCAGAATATGATTCCATCCAATTCAAACAATGAGCAGAAGACAGAATGAAAGATGCTCAACAATCTGCAAAATGCAGACAGGATGGGTTTAGCAGAATGTGTATATTTTTAGCAGATGTGGTAAACTTTTCTGATAGGCCTCTATGCCACATTCTTTGATACCATAGTTCAACAGTAAGCCTGTTGGAGATTTTCTGCCTTTTAGTTCTTTCTAGGTAAGCAAATGTTTATATCAGCATGACAGGCTCTTTGAGAAGCAGATCTTTGTGTGGATTGTCAAGTAATAATAATATTGCTAATTTTGGATCTCCTTTCCACAAAAGTTTACCCAAGTTTTACACTCCCACCATTTATGATAAAAATGAGCCCTTTTCTTGACACCCACTCAAGCATTTCAGTTTGATTAAGTAATTACCACCATACAGTTTCAGTTGGGTGAGTTACCAATGGTGCAATGTTTTCAATGTGTTTTCCCTGAAGTGGGCTGATACAGGCTTCTATGTTCTTTTCTGCTATGAAGAAAACTATGCTGTTTGTTCAATTTCCGGTCCCAAAGCCCTTTCTAAATTAGTTTCAATAGACCCATGGTTCCTGTAGATTCAAGGGATTCATGTTATCATGTTACCAGACCTTTAGATTTGGATGAACCAAATTTCAGGAGGACCAAATTTCCAAAAGCTGTGAGAGATCTATTGGCCAGTTCTTAAATTGTAAAGAAATGATCTGACTGGTAACAAAATGCATAATCTGGTGAATCTGCAGCCAAGTGACTTGCACAAATCTGAGGAGCTCAGCAAAGTCAGAATATGGCTTTATGCTGCTTTTTTCATGCTCGTTATATTTAATTACCAAAGGATCGTTAATCTACAACTGCTTTTTTAGAAAGTGATCATGGGCCTCTCTGCATTCACCTTCAGCTCTATAGCACCTGAATCAGCACTCTGTATTTGTGGTGAATGGTGTCATTGACTTAATGGGAATCCACATGCATGGCTGAGGCTAAGGGTTGCCAGGAGAAAATACAGTATGCTTATCCTTCTGGATTATTGGCTTGCGCCTTCCATGCATGGAAACAAAACCTGCTAAACTGCAGCAATGTAATTACTCTGATTCCAGCGCTATAGTGATTTGCATAAAGGAGAATAGAATTTGATCCAGTTCTCCATTTATATGATGCTACCATTTTAATAATGATGCACTTCATCAAGAGTTCTCATATTCCAGAATTAAACATAGTAAAATAGACTCTAGGCTTATATTACTATAAATTATTTCAAATAGATGCCACTAGCAACTTTCACAGTCTGCATTAGTATCATTCTGTGTCCTATACATTTAGAAGCACATAATAAAGCAGGCAACAATTTGTATTCAACATGATAATTAACCAAAACAATGCATTAAATCTGTCTGCAATGGAGAGAACTGGACTATGATTGTGTGTGTGGGGGGGGGGGGCGCGGGGTCTAGTATTTTTCTAGCTGGAGCTGCATGTGCAAAATTTCCTTCCTGTTCCCTAAAGAGGCTCATCAATGGTGGGAGCAAGCAGGAACAATCCATTATGAAACCATGATTTAGGACTACATGCGGATAGAAACACAGAGGACCTATGAATTTTATACGATAGATGATTCAATTTCTTCTGCACAGGGATCCCCAGATTGTTCTTTTACTGCACTTTCTGTCACCATCCACAAATTACCAGTCTGCTACTTCACTCAGAGTGTTGCCATTGTTTGCAATGTTGATGAGCACTATTTTGGGAGGTGTGACCAAGTACACATTACTCAGCTCTACCTGGCCTCACCCCCATTTGGAAGGTGCTCAAAGCAACAGAACTGCCTGTTAATAAAAGGTGTTCCAACAAGTGGACACACCAGATCACTGGAACTCCTTCAAGTGCTCTTGCATGTATGTTTTCATTTCCATAATATGTATTTCTATATTTTATGTTGAATCTTTGAAAACAAATGATATTTGCCAGTTTTGCAAGGCCTCAGGGCTGTGAAGAGTGGGAAATTATGGAAACTGCTACTCTGTCTCTAAGGTTCTGAGAACAGAAATAAGCTTGAAAATTTATAAGCTTCCAGCATTGAAGATTATGTAAATTGATTCAGCAAAATTACCAAGCATTGATTAAAATACCTGATTCATAATGTGCATTATTTCATGTAGTACACCTGTATTTTCTAAGCCACCTGTTATTTTATTCACTTAGACATTAAAAAACCCATGTCCCCTTTTAAAAAGTTGTCATATTATTCCATGCCCTGCTGGGTGTGAAAAACCACACAAAAGACTTTGTATCAGCTTGAAAATATTAGAAGCATTAATAGAATCCTCCAGGCATCACAGAAATATTAAATATGGTAGATTAAATTTTCCCTGATAAAAGAGCAATAGAAAATACGCTTTGATTACACCACTGCCTTTAGCGGTATTTAAAAATCATTTAATTAAAAAATAAATGAAGCTGCATTTGAACAGCTTGATCACTGTGTTAGTATGAAATGCTACACTCCGGAAACAGCTCTGAGAACAGATTTTTATCTTCTTGTCCCACTGTGAAAATAAAGGGCTGCTGTTTAAAAGTGCGTTTGTGTGTGTATTTATTACAACTGCAGCCCACTCTTTCACTCCTATTTACTAAGAAGCAAGTCCTATTAATTTCCTTGGGCACTACATCCACTAGGATGTTTAAAAGCTTCAGTTTTAAGTATTTAAGAACTGTCTTTCTGGATTCTCATCTCATTCTGGGGTCTCCAGGGCAATAGCTGCAAAGAATTCTCTTGTTGCCTGCCTGTTCCTCCTGCATGGTTTTTCCCCTTAAGATAATGTAAAATTCAGACTGGAAGCTTGTATACTGCAAAATGGAGTGCAGCCCTCCAGCTTGATTTTTGCCCAGGTTCTAAAGAATCAGTTTCTGTTTCGGAGTTCAGACCCCAATCCTGCTGAGAATCTAAGTTCTTGGGCAAGTTGCTTTGCTTTCAACCTCACCAATCTGTCTTTTGGGACACTAGTGTTTTCTGACTTGCCATGCCCCCAGGGTAGCCAACTTATGATAAGGTGAGTTACTCCCATGGCAATCATTTTGTGAGAGCAACCACCAGAGGTGGCAGTGGCTACCCAAAAGATCTAGTATCCGGGTCTATAGAACAAAAAAAGAAAAAAGAATGCACAAATTTCCATATGCTAATTTCTAAATATTTTCTTCTGAAATCTGTAATTGATCCTTTCTGCTAAGAGTATCCCATGTGCTAAAAAGGATATATGGACAGATAAGAGGAGGGCATTTAATTTCAGGTGGAAAAACTAGGCAGATGGCCACACAGATTCTCATATCATAGATCACACTGCCTTATTTGGGGGAAGAGTAGGATAAAAATGTAATGAATGAAAATAAAGTGCTAATTTATGGAGTGCTGTTGAGTTTCATCGAAGCCAGGATAGCAAGTTAGTAACAAACCAGAGTTTGTTGTTAGTTCATGAATCTTGGCTTGCTGGAAGGAATTTTTTTTAGTTGCTGTTTTCAGTTAGTCCACTTGTTAATTTTTAAAATACTGGCCTCTTTAATATCTCTCTGTCCAGAAAGAATTATACAACATCCTTTTTCTGAACATGTAGCCCAGCAGGCACTTGTAAGTCCCACAGGTCTCTAAGAATAGGTAAACCATGTGTTTCTCAGAGCTTAGTCTATGTATGCTTCACTCCTATGCTACATTTTTAGACAGATAAGTGACTTGTGGCACTTCTGTGTCATTAATCCACTACATAGAAAACAGGCCTCATACAGCATGATCAAACAACATTTTTAAATTCTCTGTCCTAGGAGCCTTCAGCACTGTGAACAGGGGGCTATTCATCTGGTTTGTGACCATCAATTATTCTTATTTTTACTTTATAGTCATCATGTGAGAAAGAACACTTAAAAGCACCCTTGAACAATTTTGTCACAATCTAGAACTGGATTCTATCTGTGTATTTCCATTCATCATGTTACACTTTTCCTATGCCTTAACATAAAAAGAAATGAACAGTCAGAAGAAGACAAAGGAAAGGAGGAAGAGGAGAAAAGAAGAAGCAGGCATGAAAGACTAAAAGGGAAAATGCAAACCCGTCTACCTCCCACATAGTCTCTTAATTCCCCATAGGATTCCTCTATAGCAGTATTATACACATTTCTAGGAGATATGAATCTGGCCCATTAAATTGATTTAACCCAAGAAGAGATTCTGCCATTACTAGGTCTGGTGATTGCTCATAACAAATTTTCTTTATAAATCCCTATTGTGAAGAAATGTTTAAAAAATGTTCTCCAGAATGCTTTGTGCAGCTCAGTGGGTTTTTATTTTATGCCCTGTACATTTCTGATTCTTCTTCCTAAATTATAAATGGGCTCATAAATAGTGAACTAGCAGGTGGGTGCTTCTCATCATTAAATTATTTTTTTTATGTCACAGTACTGTTTGTAATGAAACTCCTTTAAAAGATGGATGGAGAAGACCAGACAATGCTTTTATATAATGAAACAAACTGCTTTTAGATTATTAAATCAAGTCTAGTGAGGATAAAGCAAGCTGAAAGGGAAGATGGTAAGGAAAAATGCCACTGAGCTGTTTTTTGTTCATGTTTCCAGCTTATGGTGATCCCATGAATGAAAGCCCTCCAAAATCTCCTGTCCACAGCAGCCCTTCTCAGCTCTTCAAAGTGCGAGGCTGTGGCTTCCTTTATGGATTCAATCCATCTCATATCTGGGAACTTCTTTTTAAACTATGAAAAAGAGAGGCTGGTGTGTATTCATGTGTGGACATGTGTGCTATGGTTTGTTTGCTTTCTTGTTCAAAACATTTGTACCCCATCTATAGCCATTGCAGGCTTTCTAGATGGCTTACAGAGAATAAAACCAAACAACTAAATCTACAACAGCCCTTGAATAATAATGTACAATACATATTAAATTACTCAGTAAAACTTTCCCACCATTAAAATGTTGAGCAAATAAAAATGCCTTGGCCGGATGCATAAACAAAAAAAGACTTGGCACAAGGCAGTCTGGGTAACGCATTCCATAGCCAGGGCGCTACCAGTGAGAAGGCCCTTCTCCAAGGCCCTTCTCCTCTCTTCTAACCTTTCAAAAAGGGCTCCTGGAGAAGGACATCAGCAGATGATATTAGGGTTCCTTCAGATAGCCAGGCTCTAAACCATTTAGGGCTTTATACATCTGCATTAACACCTTAAATTGGGCCCAGCAAAGATGGCAAGGGACAGGCATTATATGACCTTGTCTGCCTGTCCTAGCTAGCAGCCTAGGTGCCCTATTCTGTACCAATTTAAGCATCCGGACCATTTTCAAGGGTAATCACATACAGAGCACATTGCAATAGTCCAAGTGGGAGTTTACCAGAGCATAGATTACCATTTCTAGGCTCTGCCTTACCAGGTGACTGTAGGGAAGCTTCAATATCCACCGGCCCCCACCCTATGAGGAACACTGAGGCTTCCCTACAGTCACCATACTACAGGAAATTCATACTGACCTATAAGATTGCTGTAAGGAGCATACATATGAATCCCTCTGATCACCTGAAATTACTATACAAATGCTAAGAATAATATTTATGTCATGAATTATACAAATGTTAAGAAACAGTAACAGTAATAATCTCTTTGTTGTTACATGCTGTCAAGTCATTCGCAGCTTATGGTAACCCTATGGATGAATGCCCTCTAGATCATAATAATACAATTGTACAATTATTATTATTCTACAGCTTCCATGATTATCCATTAGATCCCTACCTGTGTTATTCTTATGGCTTAGTTTTTAATCATACAATTTCCCTACCTATAAAGGGAAAGATTTAGCTAAAATTCTGTAGTGAGTATGTTCATTTCTCTTTGTTTTCTTCCTGTACACAATCAGTGATGATAAAAAAATGAGAGTTAACTAGAAAATAAATGTGCATGCATATACAACCCAGTGAGTAGTGTTAGATGTTTCAATAGCAGCTATTCATCCTGGGTTTCAGGCAGTCATGCGCAGAATGGTGCCCAGAGAGGGGTTAATAAATGAGGGAGGATTGCAGATGAATTAGGCCTACATTTCCCTTCAGACAAGGAATGTCAAGCTAATTTTGCACTGACTAGGCTTTAAATCATATATGCTAATTGTAAATTCAAGTGCTGCATTTTGACAGGGCTACTGAGAAACAAGAGGAACAATTTGAGAAGTCTCAGCATGAGGACCAGGTGTGCAGAACTGGGGGGGGGGGGGGTGTTTTTAGGTAGGAAAAAACTAAGGTGCAACCACTCAGAAAGGAACTAGAGGTGGATGGCATGCCCAGTGACCATAGTGCATTTCAATCCATTGCTGCTTTCTGTCAATAATATCAGATTATCTGCATATCTTAAATTATTAATTATTCGACCAATTTTTACTCCTGCTTCCTCTGATCCTAATCCAGCTTTCCTATGATAAATTCTGCATACAGATAAAATACACTCTTGCATATAGGAAACCATTCTATTTTTTCCACATTCTGTACTAACTGTAGCTTCTTGACCATAATACAATATATTGATTGGTCAATGTTATGTCCATTTTATTTGTTGATTTTATCTTTATTGTTGGTTTTTATATCATGAGTTGTTTTATTATGAATTATATTGTTGTAACTGTTGTATAATATATTCTGTGCCACCCAGAGAGCCCTATGGCTAATGGGGAGGCACACAAGTCCAGCAAGCAAGCAAGCAAGCAAGCAAGCAAGCATGCAAGCAATAAAGGTTATACATCAGGACAATCATATGCTGAAGCACACCCTTTTCTTTTAGGACCATCCATAGCTTCTCATGATCCACAGAGTCAACATCCTTGCTGTAGTCTATGCAGCATAGACTGATCTTTTGAAATTCTTTGGTGTGTTTCAGCAGCCAACATATATTTGCGATATGAACTCAAGTGCCACTTCCTTTCCAGAAACCAGTTGGAACATCAGGCATTTCACACTCCATACAGGGTAAAATTTTTTGTTGCAACACGCCGGTCATCACTTTGCTTGCATGGGAAGTTAGCACAATTGTCCTATAGTTGTTGCACTCTTTTGCATCCCCTTTCTTGGGAATTGGAATGTGTATTGATTCTTCATCTTCTACTTTCAATTATGGAATCTATCTAATTTCTGTATTGGCCATGTATTGATATCCATGTTGCCTGATCAGTTGCCTTAAGCATGCATTTGTGGTAAACAATTGTTGGCTTCACAGAATTCTCAGAGTTGTTCTCCTACTTAATTTCTGAACCCTAGGCCAAATTCTCCCACAGTGTTGGATTCTGCTTTTTCCCTACTTTGCATTCAAGTTGCCTATGATTATCAGCATGTCCTGTTTTGGTGTGTTATTAATTTCTACTTGGATACTTGCATATAAGTTTTCAATTGGAGTTAGAGTTGAATGATAGTTATGCTAACAGATTTTCCTCAAATTCTGATTGATAGGATTCAGACAGGCTTTGCATTATAGCTCTTCACTGCTTCTCCTACATTTTGTTTCAGTATAAATCTACTCCATTCCTTCTGAGTTTTTCATTTCTGGAATAAAATACTTTGTGCTTATCTGACTGAAAATGTTGCATTCCAGTCCTCTTCAGTTCACTTACTCCAAGTACTGTGATGTTTAAACATTCTATTTCTTGCTTTATGGTTTCTAGCTAGCCTTGATTCATCCTTCTCATGTCCCATGTTCCAATTGTATGTATTCTGCAGCATTGGACTTTCCTTTGGTTTCTATGAGGATATTTATGATAGAACAAGAAAAGATGGGAGTGGGGAACAGGTGCTGATGGTGGGGCCTGACAGTTAAGCTAAACTGTAGGGATCCTGTAGGGACCCTGGAGACTCACAGAAAATTGTGGAATCCAGTCCAAAAGTTTAATTTGGAATGGGGAGATCCTTCAATCCTCACTATTCTGAGGAAATTAACAAGCATGGAGGCAAGGAAGCTCTGAAGGAAGCAAAGAAGCCGAGTAAATGTGTGTTTGTGGCTGTTGTGTGTTGCTCAAGGCCCTAAAATACCACAGAGACCCCCAGTTTGTCCATTGGAGTAATAGACCACTGTAACAAACATCAGCAACTCTGATACTGCTTTCTCTCCTACTGCAAGGCACAAGATTCAAGAACTCCACAAAGGAAGGCCCTTGCCTGTGCCCCAGGAAGATTTTTTTGAGCGCACGGTGGCTAAGCCAAAAATATGGACGTCATCTGGAAGCCTGCAATGGTTACATTATGGCAGGGTACAGGCATATACAGGGCAGCAAGGAGGTGCAAGGGGAGAACTCTGGCCCTGAAAATGTGGGTACAGCACCCAAGGAGGAGACATATGAGAAGGGTCATAAAACACATGAGCTCTAGAAGGATCTTGGAGTAGTGTGACAGAGCGTCTGTCTACACTGAAAAAGATGGCTGAACCAAAGGGTAGTGAAAGACTTCATGTTGGGAGCACTTTGGGCAGACTCAGAATGAGGTAAAGCAAAGGAGACAATCACTTGATTCTGGAGAGTAAAAGGAATCATTCCTTGGTATTCCTAGCTACAGGAGAAAACTAAACCTAACTGAGTAAGCTCTAGAAAAGCTATGCTTCCATGAAACAGTTAAGGAGAGGTACTTAAGACAAAAGATATCATACGAGGTGCCAGGTGGTGCTTTAACCTGTTGATCTGTCTTGAGATGAGAATGCTTCGGTGTTGGACCTTGCTCATCAGTGCTTTTGAACGGCCAATGTATAAGTCTGTGCATGCGTTCCATGACTAGGATGGTGACCTGGTGGTCAGGAAGGTATTTACATGTGTCCAAAATCCTCAGCTGTATATCAGATAATTCCTTCTAACTTAATCAAGGAAGACATTCGGATATGAGCAGGAATCCTAGTATACTAACACCAGGTTTTTTATTATTATAATTTATTCAACCTTTATTCTGCTTTACTAGTCCAAAGACTCTCTAAGCTGATTACAATATTACATAAAATAACATTAATAAAACAACATAGAATAAAACGGAGAAATATGCTGCAGAGGTCATATATCAATAAGATAAAATATATTGAAGCTAAAAATCGTATCAATAATATCCAAATATAAAACTAATTGTTAAAAGTGTTCTCTTGTTCCTAGCTGTCACAAAGTCCTTGCTCATGCATCCCTTTCTAAAGACAAAAGGCATAACAGAAGAAAATGTAAAATCCAAACAGAAGAAAATATAAAATCCAAACTGCATGTGTATAAAAGCTACCATGGATGGACTACCTTCTAGCCTCCTACCCTTAAGTGTTCTTAAGTGCACCCTTCCAGTCTTACTCATACAAATAAATGGCTACCATTCACTCTCACTAGAAAAGCAATATGATGCACTCAGGGCAAAGTTGGGGGTGGAGCCAAGTGCTTTTAAGCCTTCTCTTCTCTTCTCTTCTCTTCTCTTCTCTTCTCTTCTCTTCTCTTCTCTTTCTTGGCATACAAAGAAAAATTCATGTCATTGTAATAGGAAAAAATGCTTTGCAAGGTGATTCTGTGTTGTGGCCACAATTTCATTCTTTTCAACCTACCCAGTGTGAATATTAGTGGCCAGAATATTTATAAGTCCTGAATTCTCCACTGTTGTTGTTTTAACATGTTGAGCACTGAAACACAAGTTATATCTCGTGCCCTTTCCTATGCACTGAGAAACTCAGAAATAACCAGCACCAACACAGATTTGAAATTTTCAAAGGGCAAAGTGCACAAAACAGAATTTTAATACCTCTGATTTCATGTATGCACACAATGAAACATCATTTCCTGCTTCGTCCTACACTGTCCTTTAGCCATCTAGTGCAAGACAAAACCTGGGATGGATTGGACTCCATTTATTAACAGGTCTTTGGAATCCTAAACACCACCATAAAAAGTACACTACACACAAGAGACAAGCATCTTCAAGTCTTCAAGAGCATGTTGCACAATGACAACTATTACGTCACATCTGACATAATGTTGTCTGATATTGTCAATGGGACTAGAATTTTTCATGCATCCACCAAGGCATTCTCAAAAGATTAGGCCTTTTATAACTTCCTTTCACATACTCTCAAGGGTAAAACAAAAGGAAAGGCTTCTGAAACAACAAAGAAAAAGGTTTGAAATGGTGACCATGAAATATAAGGGAGTTTATAAAACCAGCTGTTAGGAGTTTCTAATTCTCTGCCACCACCTGTTTAAACTGTACTTTCCTCTAGGATGCATTTGGAATAAAGAATTCTCAGCTATAAGCAATCTGTCTCTTCCTGAATAGTTGGTGACTGATCTAAAATTTGTAATTGCATCCTTCCCCCTATGTGCACTCACATTTTCAAAGTACTTCAATTATTGATCTGGGTCTCAGTTATGGAGTGATACGTTAGGTATAATCCAATAATCATGACATCCTTATGGCAGGTTCACAAGACCTGCCAAGCCAGACTTCTGCAGTCAGGTTTAGAAGGCACTGCAACTTTGGTGCACCCGGCCGGCAGTCCATGGGGTGCACTGTGCCTCCCACTCCTCCCCCTTTGGTCTTCCTGCAAGTATTCCATGGGGCACTGAAGATCTACTGAGCTGCTTACCACTGGAGGTGGGGGGCGGGGGAGCAGGGAGCAGCCACAGCCTTCCCCACAGCTCCTGACCTTGCCAGCCACAATGAAGACTGTTGGTGCTGCTGCTATTTCCAGAAGCAACTGCTCAAGTTGGTTCTGCCAAGATCGGCAGCAGCACCCGCTGCACTGCTCCAGTCTGGCATTGTGGCCGCTCTGCACTGGGCAGCAGTGCTGAGCCATGGAGAGGCAGGCTGTAAGAGCAAGGCACGCTCTGCCCTGCCTCCTCTACCTACGGGAGCCCAAGCAGCATGACTCTGCCCCCTCACCTGGCGCTGCTGCTACAGCGTGGCTGCAACAGCAGTGGCGGGGCCAAGCCATGCTGCACTTGGCCTCTTCTGCTGTGCTCCCTGTCCACTGCTGTCCTGCTGTGCAACACTGGCACCACCTGGACCAAGCGGATCTTTGCTCCACATTGCAGCTGCCAGTCAAAAAAGACTGGCAGAATGGGGCAGGGGCAACTGAACCTATTACAGCTTGCCCCACCCTGTGCTCCACCACCTGGATCAGCCACAGCATGGAGCTGGGAGAAAGCTCTGCCAGCTGCCCCCCAAGCGCTGCCTGAACACTCTGGGGGCATTCATCAGAGGTACCTGTTTGGCAGCCACCTGGCAAGATTTTCTTGACACTCTTGCCAAGCAGCTCTGCAGCAATTTGAGCTACCCTTGGGCTTGTCAGGTCACCCAGGTTCAAATGTTGTTTGTTTATTTGTTTAAAACTTTTATATGCCATCACCACATGCCTAGGCATCTCCGGACTTCTCACAAATGACACAGAAGCCTGCTGCCCTATAAGGCAAGGGAGTTTGTTGAATTATGTGAACCTAATTAGAGTATTTGCAGTTGTTGCAAAGTAAATAATGCATACATTTAAGAAACACAGAGAACACCAGATAGGAGAAACACAATTAAGTCATCGATACTGCCTATACCCCTTTCCCAGCCTGTACAGTAAACGATTGTGAAGGTAAGGCCTATGGAAAGATGCCCGCCCAGAGAGAAGAGGGCACTTGCTCTGCCTTCTGGTGTGTTAGGAATGAAAGTGCAGGAGAGAAAGAAGAGGAAGAGGAAGGCAATGCGGTCCCTCCCTGAAAGGGAACATTATCTGCAAAATGCAGGGTCTCCTCTGCCACAGAAGGGACAGTCCCCAGTGAAGAAGGTCTTCAGTCCTGCTCACTGAATAGCTTCCTTATCGCACTCTTCAAGCAGATGTGACAGAAACAATCCCTGTTTCCTTTTCAGGATGTCTTTGGCATTTATATTGCCTCCACTGGTGCAGCCACAGCTGGGTTTCAGGGCCCAGTTCAGCATAAATACTGTAAGGCTGAGGAATGTTAGGAGCTGTAGGACCTTTTTGGCTCAACATGCACAGATTTGCTCCCTAAGAGCTTTTCTACACAAGGCTGTTAATGGGCCAATAATCTAAATTGCATTGTACACAGAAGCATTTCCTTTCCGGCTTTTCCACTACATATCCTTTAGATGACACTTTGCTATAAATACACAAGAGGAAGCTGTGCTTTCTTTCACTTTCATTATTAAATGCCACATTTTCCCTGCTCTAAAAAAATTCCAAAAGTGCTGTTTAGGCACAGAAGCAAAACTGGAGGGTCATAACCTTGTCTTTAAACATCCATGAGTAGGCAATGAGGAGCGCATGAGAAATGTCTTGCATAGAAAGGCCCTTAGTTACATAAATTCGGCTGTACAGAAAATGTGGAGCTCTTCTGACATTTCTTCAGTGTGCACCCTTTCAGTAGTTTTAGTTCATCCTTTTTCCCCATTTGCATAATACAGGAGTCATTTAGGGAAAGAACAGGAGAAAAGAAGACACATACACATTCACTTCAGTTCACCTTCCTTTGTGTTTTGTAAGAGTTACAAAAGGGTAAGCAGAAGAAACAACCTTGAAATGCTCTATTTTGTTACAACTCTAAGAGTAAACTTCTGAACTCTGAATCTTGCGGGACCATTTCATCCGCACCACATCTTTGTCAGCTGCTTCTGAAAACTGCATTGACCTGGCTTGGGAGGTGGGTCCTATCAGGCATGTTCCCCTGCAGACAAGATTCTAATGCAGCATAAAGTTCTGACTTTCTGTTGTCTTCCTCAGTCAACTTGAAGGGCATATGTGCATTGCGTTACTGAGAGAGATCTGCAGTACCTTGCTGCATGCTTTGGCAGAAAGCTGTGCAGAGTTAAGATTTAATCCCATATACATTACTTAGCAATTCTACCCAATGAATAAAGAATGAGTAGTTCGCAGACCAAATTAACCAAGCTGCACATGCATCGGCAGAGATGTAGAAGTTCATCTCTCAAAGGACAAGGAACACAGTGTTCATATTTTGCCATATTCCTTCTTTCTTTCATAATCATGGATCTGTAAGAATTCATTTTGCCCAGCTGAGAGCATGATAATGGCTTAATGTGTTCTCCTTCTATTTCTGAATCTAATTCAGAAATTAGAATTAATCTCTAATTTCTTTGGTACCTAGATTTTTTTTAAGGGAACTAGCTTTGCACAGAAGGACACTTCTTGGGTTCAGGGGCCACACTCAGGGACCCTGCCAGAGGTAAGTAAGGCCTTTAAAGATGTGGAGTGGGGTCAAAGCTGATGTGAGCAGGACAACCCCATACACTCATCTCATAAATGCATTCATACACATCTACACATAACACACGCTCATGCCCATTCCCAAACGCAATACCATCCATTGGGTGGTGCAGTAATGCAGTGTGCTAATTAGATGGATGAAAGGAACAAACCAGAGACACTACTTAAATGGGTTATTGAATTGACCCCCAACTTCATTTGGAATAGGACTGCAGAAGGCATAGAGGTGCATCCTGCCAGACTCCCAGCTGGAGTCTGATTTATCGGCTTGGTCTATCTGCCAGGAACATTGCTGGTGGATGGTAGGGTTGGAGGTCCACCGCAGCACAGAATGCTAAAAGGAACCCCTTTCCTACCACCCTGGAGGTGGCTAGCTTTCAGTCTCTGAGCTGGACTGACCTTATGCAGACAGATCATTTAAATAGATCCCACCACAGGGGAGCAGCAAACTCAGTTCACCTCCCTCTCTCAGACTGACCCATCCCAGTGCTTATCCTTCCCAGACTGCTGTAACTTGAACCATACATTTCTACTGGAAGGGTCACATATGCACAGATCATAGCTCATTTACACCTTGCAATGGGAACAGCAAAAAAACCCTGCCCTGTCCCCACTTGCCAAATTCCTTCCCAAGTCAAATTCCTTCTCAACCCCATCCCACAAAAAGGGAGAGTAATACAGAACCTTGCCCTAGGGCAGGGGTCTCAAACTCGCGGCCCGCAGGCCAATTGTGGCCCATGGGATGATGTTTTGTGTCCCCCACTTGATATCAAAGTTTAGTGATAGTGCGGCCCGCGCGTTTTTCTCACACGCACCTGCGTGAGTCGTTACCCTGGGCGCAATGTTCCCTCTAAGCTGTGCGCCGGGACGGGTGGGGCACGGGGGAGGGGCCCTGCGGCCTTCAAAGCGCCGGTGGCGCCCAGGCCGGCCTCCGGGAGCGATGCGGGATGAGCGGCCCACCACCCCCGCGGTGGCGGAATACTTGGTGCGGCCCAGCCTCACCCAGACTCTACTTCCAGCGGCCCCCAGGTAAGTTGAGTTTGAGACGCCTGCCCTAGAGCCTTTCTTCATCAAATGGGTGATGTGGAAAACAGAAACTCATTCATTCCAGGACAGCTGGACAACAAAGCTCCTTGCTATGAAACCAGAGCTGATTTACTGGGAAGGAAATTAATTTGATACTGGCTGGGTGCCAGGTGCAGCTACAGCCTCCTCTTACGTATTTTACATTTGAGGCTGAGAAGTTGCTAAGTGCTGTGAAAGACGCAAAGACTAGATGCAGGATCTTCAACTTTGGGCTTCAGATCTGTTGATGTCATTTCATTGAGATACTCCTGTCAGAAAAAGAAGCAAGGGAGGGGTGGAGGGCAATGCCTGAGAGAATTCAAACACACTTGAACATACATCAGCCAGAGGGGAAACAAGCCTTTTGCTTCAACTGCAAGAAACAGCAACCTGCCTGGGTCCATCATTCCAGCAACAGAATTGCCAGCTCTCTGCTGGAAAAGACGATACAGATTCAAAACAAAAACTGTCTGTACTTTGGTCTCAGTCCATTTGCAGAGAAGGAACCATCCATGATTTGTTTCCTATCCACAGTCCTTTCTTAATTATTTCAGGGCCATGAGTGTGAGAGAGACAATAATGATATATATTATATTTAAAGTGACTCAGATGCCAGGAAGTGTGCAAGATGCTGAGATGAGAATTTGAGCTTGCAAATAGTTTATCAGCAAGCTAGGAATTGTCTCAGGCGGAATACTGCTGAAGGACAGAACCTCTGGGAATATTATTCTACCAGCAAAGCCACTGTGTCTTCCAGCCCTGTAGTCCAGAAGGATCATTTACTAGATGACTTGCATGCACAGGGTTTCATCACTGCACCTGTCAGCCCTTAAAGTAGTGTTGTTGAGTGAATCATGGAGGAAGGAGAGAAAGAAAAAGAAAAGAAAAAGGGATGGGGGAGGATAGGAGTAATTTGTCTTACCCAGTCTTATTCTCTCTTAAGCTTGTTTTCTCTTAAGGAACATTATTAACTGTTTTATGATGATTTCTGAAATAATGAGTTTCTAGGGCTGCACTGAATTTTTGGTAATTATATTGGCTTCAAATAGTGCCTTTGATGCTTCTGAACAAATTGCTGCCAACCCTTTTTGAACTTGAACTCAGAGCTGTTTTGTTCTCCATTTTCTACCATCGTCTTTACACTCAATGTCCTTCAGTCTCATATGTTGTCATTTGATTGGCTGTGGCAACCCACATGCTATTTGCTTTTCTTTCAAGTATCCACAGTGTCCTTCACAATTATGTGAGTCACCATAGCTAACAGAATTAAATGGAAGGGAGGAAAATAGGGCCAAGGAGAGAAAGGGTAGAGATGAAGAAAAATGGCACAAAGAAATGACTGAGTAGTTGCACAGCCTATACTAATAGGATGAGTCTCAGCCTTGAAGAGGGGTAAATGGTGCCAGTAGATATCTTGGCTTAAACAAATCATAGCCATAGCTTGTTTAACCCATAATAATCATGCAAACTCACTGACTGTGTCTGTGCTCAATCAAGCATCCTTGAGAATCTTACCATCTCAAGTTTGTCCCATATACCGCTTCTGAACTTTAATTTTAAAATAACAACACTTTCCCAATGCATCAACAATTGGGGAATGGTAGCTTGTTTAAACCATGGTTTGAAAATAATCCAGGCTCTGAACCCACAGTTTAATCCTTATTCACTCTCACTAAGCAACAGTTTCCCAAAGTAAGAGGTGCAAAACTATGCTTTGTTTAAAATCAAAATAAAAACTGTTGATCTTTGTTTTGCAGGCCTGAAAGTACAGAAGGCAGGGATCACAAGAGCCCACAGCTTCCCATGCTTCATTTTCTTAGCAGGAAACCATGGCTTCTTTCTATGTCTGAACCAAACTCTGGAGTTGTCTGCATCCCTTTCAGGCCAAATTTTGAGGGTCAAATTCTAAATCACATGACTAAGAAATGATATTATATTGAGGAATACAGTTAAGCTTTGTGATTCTCAAAGAGTTAGAATGAAAAGGGAATAAACACTGCATGTCTAAGCTAAATATATCATTGCCCTGTTTACTTTATTCATGCATGAATAAACACCCTCTCAGAAGATTACTATAATGCGATTGTTCCTTTTGCTTGAACCGAATGGCTTCTTTTCATTATGCATTTTGTTACAAGCAGCAGCCCTCAGCCCTTTCTGAGTAATATATGCTGTTCCCAAAAAGTTTTAATTTAAAATATTGAGTTTTTTTTAAAGTTCCATTTGAAGACATCTTGTAATTCTTGTAACCAACAACAAAGAAGTATCTCTCGAGGCCTTTAAAGATATTGTGCGTATTTACAGATAGGGCTGCTGAAGGGTTTTCTGAATAAATAATCCTTTAGGTATACTTGCCCTCTCCTTTACTCCATTTGCTTTCATGCATTCAGTGTGTTTTGGTTTTATGGAATAGTCTACCCAACAGGCAAAGAATCTTTCTAGGGGGCTTTCAGCAACCTCATGTCCCCCAGACTTGTTAGACTGCTGCTTCCACGATTCCTGGCCAATATCTCCAATAGCCCTGGTGGCTGGGAATGATGAGAGTTGCCACACAACACATCTGGAGGGCACTGGATTGGGGAAAGCTCTTCTAGAGTAAAACGTTTCTATGGTTTGATTGCTGCATATAGCTGGAGGAGTTCATTATGGTGGAGATGTAAATACAAATTCTTATCCGTGTTTACTCAGAAGTAGCTCCCTGCTCTTATGCAAGTTTAGATAGGATGCCTGAGCCAAGAACTTCCAGATGGTTAGAAGGTACTGTGTTGCTTAAGGGAGGTTTTTTCCCAGTAGGAACAAATTGAAAGAAGCAATAGAAAGCATAAGAGGGTTATGAGTGGAAGATGTTACTGGCACCCCCAATGAAATCCCATCAATAAAGCAGGGCTGTGCTACAATAAAAGCCACATCTGGAAGACAGATGGTCTCAGTAAGCCAAAACACCAACAACATATCCACAGGCACAAGTTCCTTTGGGAGCTTTTTGAGTAGAGCATCAGTTGCTAGAATATGTAGAACTTATTGAAAATAGGCTCTGGTGACATATGCGTCCTTTAAAACAGGGTGCTTCCAGCTAAAACATCCTGTTATTAGTGATTAGGAGGTTTTGCGAAGCTACGCTCTGTCTTTTTTCCTTAACAAGGTTAGAAAAGAATATGGAAAAGCATTGGAAATAGGAGGGAGTTATGACTAGAAGTTGGTGCTGGATGGACCTCCTGTCAAATTCCATGAACGCGGCCAGGTGATGCTACAATACAAGCCTTGTCTGGAAGCACCCTCCCCTAACATGGGGCTTGGTGCTCAATTCAGTTTAAAATTTAACATGCTGCCTATCTGCTGTTGGTTCCAATGAGTTGGCTTCTTCTCTCACAAAGGTTACAGATATTATCCCTCCATTTTTCTACCAGCACCCAGATCTTCTGCCATATTGTGGTGGTAGAAGCACCATATGTACAAGTCATCTTAATATGGTTTAGCTTCTTTAATGAATTAAGGACACAGTCCTAGTGAGATGGACACGCCTGAACTCAGAGACCTCCATGCATCCGATGCCTGCTAGGCTGAAGCTGGCTGGGCAGGAGAGGCAGCAAAGGCCTTGAGAGCTACTTTAGCTAAGGAGACAGAATAAAAATTCAATAAATAAATAAATATTCCCCTTCCCATCCTCCATCCATTCTGTTTTTCCCTGAACAGGTTTTTTTGCCCTTTAGCAGCAACAACTGGGAGGGTAGGGAAGGAGGCAGGAAGAAGTTTGGTACAGTTTGCATACTAGTCTCTCCATTCTCCTCCCCTTCTCATTCCTCAGAACACCCACTTCCCTGAACCCCCATTTTGAGGTTAATTTCTGACCTTGCAGGCTGGTAAGCAATGTTCTCCCTTCACCACACCAGCTGCAAGGGGCACCGGGGCTGGATCTCTGCCCCTACTTCAAGGTTGGAGTGCTGTCTCTGACCTGAGATCGGGGGGGGGGGGGGCTACCTACTATCCTGTGGTGCTTCAGACAAAGTTTGGGGACACAGGATTGCTCCCTCTGTAATGTTTGTAGCATTTCAAAAGCAGGCTGCAAATCCTGCAACTTAGTTTACGAAGTTGCATTGCATGTGAAGCTGGTCATTTCACCAGCATTTTGCCAGCCATTCTGATTAGCCATAGGTTTTCACTGGATAGAGAGAAGGAGCCTTTCTTTTTATCCTTCCTTTCCTTTTTAAAAAATATCATCATCATCATCATCATCATCATCTCTTATTCTTATGTATTGCTTCCTATTACAAAAAGCAGCCTTGATGCACTTTATACACACAATACAGAAATCCATACTTGATATAAGAGGAGGAAGAAGAAGGGGAAAAATTAACCATAATCAGCACAACAATACAAATAAATGAACATCATATAAGCATATTCCAAAACCACTAAATAAGTGTTTACCCACAAGGACGCACAGTCCCTTGCCCACAGTCTAGAACGAGCATCACAAAAGCAGCCCACAACAATTGGGCCATAACTAATGTCCAAAAACCTGGAAAAATCAGTACATCTTTGCCTGGCATGAAAATGATGACAGTAAATAAATACATTTACTTGAATAAAGAACAAGGCTTGCAAAGAGAGCTGCAAAAAGTGTCACATAATTTCAAGCACTATACTGCCTTCCTAGCAGTATTCTATGTTGAAAGCAGCCTCTGCTTAAATAAATTCACAGATAAAAGTTTTGTCACTGAGTATCAGCTATCAAAGCTAAATAGAAATCTCCATATACAGAGGCAGGATATGTCTGAATAACTAATCTGAGATAAACAAGAGGTGATGGAAGACCATCATATACAGTTCAGTGTGTGAGCCCACAAGGGCATTTAACTGTTGGGGACCCAGTGCTTTAATAGACAATGCTTGGCCTGCTTTGGAGTAGACAAAACCAAACAAAAAACATGAAAATGCAGCTGGGAAATCAAAGGATCCTAATGCACATGTGTTGACATGATGTACATAATGTGCATTTCCATGTATAAAACATTGTGGTTTCATTGACCACAATATGTGTAAGGGACTTCAGCATGGGACCAGAGTTATCCTAACATACAAGTTTGCAGCATTCATGCACTGCATTGTGGTACTTCAACTAAAGCATATAATGGTCTCATATATCACCATTCAGCTAACAGTGTTGTTGTCGCTCTCAGTGGGATGTGCCATTTAATGGAATTTCCCACCAGCAGGGAGTAATGAAGAGTGAGAAGCAGAAATTATGTTAGCTTTAGAAAACACCAGAAATCAAGTTGCTGTACTTTTCATTTTTTAAGTTTATCTATTCTTTGCATAGATAACTCTGCTTAAGTGTAACCCCGGGGCTAATATACATAAAATTCACACTGCCATACACCAAGGGATAAACATTATTTGAAAGCTTGCTTCCATTATTACTTTCATATCATTACAGAAAGTGCAGCATGTAAAACTATGCAGGACTCACACGATTACATGAATGTACATTCACAGCTTTGGGAACAGTTCAAGGAATCAAAAGGCTGCATTCAGCCCACTGAAAAAATTGCAAACTTGCATGCAGTCTCTGGTGAGCCAGTATCATGGTTAATCCCTGTTTTATAGAGGTATAATTTTGGCTGCTCCCAGGGATGGAGAATCTGTTGCCTGGGGGCCTCAGGGACAGGCTTAACAACCCAGGGAGCGAGGTGAAGGACAGAATGGGAGGAATGAGATATACTTCAGATCAATCTGGGCATTTTCTCACCAAGCATACAAACCTTAGTTCAGTTCCCTGCATTTCTACTCAAGAGTAAGACCCAGTGAAACAGCTTTCAGGCACAGAACCATAACTCAGTTCTATCGTGGCTGATATTTATTTATTTAAAGCATTTTTATCCTCTCCTTTACTGGCATCTCAGGATGGTGATACAAAGCAAAATGACAGCACACAATAAATAATGAGTCAATAAAAACAGTATTGAAATCATAGTTAGGTCTAAAAATGCAAGGAAAATAAAAAAGGGTTTTTCCTGGTTCCAAAACAAATAAAGCGTTGGCACCTGGCACACCTCCCTGGGGAGCAGATTCCAAAGCTGACGTACCACCATTGAAAAGGCCCTTCCCTGGGTAGCCATTCTTCTGATCTCCTTCAAAGAGGACTCCTCTAGAAGGACCTCAGACCCAGATCTTAGCGGCCAGACAGGTATATAAGGAAGGAGATGCTCCTTCAGATACCCAGGCCCCAAACCATTTAGGGTTTGGATGTCATCATAAGCTCCTTAAATTGGGCCCAGACAGTATAAGCAATTTAAGGTATACAACAGCATCATACAGTATAGGTATAAATACAAAAGTATATCTGTTAAGTAATATTAGGAAAGCAAGGGAAAGTAATAGACCAAAATCAGACTCTCCTTAGATAAATCTATGGTATGACCATACTCAGAACACTGCATGCTGCAGTTCTAGGCACTGCATCTAAAAAGGCTACTGTACAGTTAAAAAAACATGCAGAAAAGGGCAAGTAAAATGATTGTGCGGGTGGAGATAGTCCCCTTTGAGCAATGGCCACAACAGCTGAGAAGAAGCAGCTAAGAAGAGACATGATAGATATGTCTGCACAGTGTGAAGGAAGTGGAGAAGGAGAAATTTCTTCTCCCTCTATAAAACTAGAACCCAAGGTCATCCCATGAAACAGATTGGTAGGTCACCCAGGACAAATAAAAGGAGGTGCTTCTTCACACAGCACACTGGTAAACTATGGAATTTGTTTTCTCGAGATGGCCAACCGGTTCAGGGGATTCCAATTCATAGTGGAGAAAAGCTACCAATAACTGCTAGCCCTGATTGCTGCATGCTAGCTTCAGTATCCAAGGTACTGTGCTTATGTGTACCAGGAGCTGAAGAACATGTGTGGGAAGAGGCTATTGCCCTTCTGTCCTCCTGTTGGGTTTCCTGTTGGCCATTGTTTGAACTGTTGCAGGAGCAGATGGACCCTTGGCCAGATCCAGCAGAGTTCTTAGATTCTAGTGTTTTCCCATGGTACTACTGTGACATTTAAAGCTACCCCTTAGTTATTAATCCATTCAAAATGTATAGAAATGCCTATTCTGCCTGTAGGCTGCTGGAGTGATGCTAGACTGTACTGTTCCATACTGTAGGTGAAGAACTAAATGCCTGAGTGCTTTCCCACATGCAAAACAAATATCTTCCTTTTCGAAGAAGCCTGGCCTAGAAGAAGAGTCCAGCCTGGCTGTTTCCCTGCTGTGCTAGCTTTCCATACAGAGGGTGTTTGACACACAAAGGTGTTCAGTCCTGCAGTTTCCTACCAGCCACGTAAATGTGCTGGATGTCAGCAACACAACTTCTGTCACGTCAGTCTGCTGAGTATGTCACTTGCCTCTGTATGACATTTCAGAGCTCAGAAATCAAGGAATGATCAGGATTTTGCTTGTTTAATAGTTTTTATTTAATCACCAGGGCCATGGGGGAGGGGGCTTGGTGTGATTCCAAGGAAGCTTTGCACATGTACATGTGTGCATGTGTGATGATTGTAGAGGTAAGAAATACACTTCAGAAGTCCCAATGTATTTTCTCTGCAGTGTGTTCTCTCTGCTGTTCCAGTCACTGATCTGCTATCTGATTTGTCATATTGAGACACCTGCAGTGTATACTTTCTGTCATTTGTTCTGTCAGCTACTTGCAAGTCTCCTTTGCAGGGGTTCTCTTTGCTGTAGCTGCATTTAATTCTCAGGCACTTGCTGTATATAAAACCACATTCGACTTGGCATGGTAAGGAATGGGGTGCAATTCGGCTACAACACATTAAGATAGCATCTGTTGCTTAGCATTACAGATTGTTGTCACCTAGCTCACCATTAAACCTAAAACTGCTCTCTCCTGAGGAAAAGAAAGTTTAATGTACCCTGACAGTACAGCATAGGTTCCTATTGCATAATCCTCATTCCTAAAGTGTGTCATTCCTTTAGTGGAAAGTTGTACTCATACAGTTATGTCATTCCAAAAAATGGTGCATGGGCGTTTGACACTTTGAATTAAGTTATGGATCCTGTGCAGCCTACTGGGGCATAATCCAGAACAAGGCAAGCAACATTTAAGAGTCAGCAAGCACAGGACTGAGAAAACAGCAGCCACAACTTTGCTGCAAAGCAACTAGGAAGTTGTATTGGGATTTACAGACAAAAGCAGTGGTGGACATTTAACCTTTTACACCATTCTCCCGCCATCCTCTGTTCCAATTGCCATTTTTTACCTTTTAAACCAAGAAAAGTGGTGAGAGTAAGGAATTAAAATGGGAAAGGTAGAAGGTGAGGAAAGGGGTTAACCACCCATTCACCTACATGCTGCTTCCCACTGAAAATACCCATTCCCTAAATTTATTTTGCAGAAAGGGTGATCTGGTTGGTGTTTCCAGGTCTTTGTCCATCACCCAGAAGTTTAACCTAGTTCTAACTGTAATTGATTTCCATGAAAGACAATTAAATGTACTTTGCAAGGGTATTCAAAAACTTGCAGAAAGTGCAGCTGATGTGAAATGCCACAGTGACCGTTCTGACCTAGACTAGTCCTCTGGGACGTGTTACCCCTTTGTGACACCTCTTGTGCTGGCTACAAGTGTGTTTAATTCATAGTGATGGTTTACAGTCTACATGCTTTAGGAGCAGATTAACCAAGTGACCCTGAGTGCTTCCAGGCAGTGGATCCTAGCACTAGCAATGAGAAGGAGCTCTTCTGTTTTTTCCCTGTTAAATGGACAATCTGCAGTAAGAAAAAAGACAGAAGACACAGCAAGAAACATGGAAGACTGGTGAGTTGAAGGTGTTGCCTGGATTCCTTATAGAATTCTCTGGAGCAGGCAGGGTAATGACAGCATAAAATATTTGTCTAGAAGCACTCTGGTCCTTCCAGGATGATCCTAACTTTGAGAGCCATTGAAGATATTTTTGTGGGGTATCCTGACTTTGTCTGAGATACATGAGGCAAAGCCTTATGCAACTTCATAGCGCTACCAAGGCTGGGGATCTCACTGCCCCAGAAGATACAGCCATCTCCTGTCTTGATGTCTCTCTGTTGTGCCTCCTGAAATCATTGTTATTCCAGCAGGTGTGAAATGTTTCGGTCAATTTGTGGCAGTACATTCTGTTTTGTTTCATTTATAGTATGCATTTTGCTCTGCTGCCCTTCCTCTATTCAATTCTGGGGGGGGTCAGCCTTTGAGGTAGTTGTCAGATGTGTGTTTTAAATTTATTTCAGGGCTGACAGCTTTTGATTAAAGAACAAAACAAAGCCCTGGCTTCTGGCCTGGAAGAGAGACAGGTGCCAACAGGATTGGGAATGTGTAAAAACCTAAGAGGCCACAAGATGAAGAGGGTACTCTTTTGAATCACTTGCTCCAAGTGTCCAAAGAACATGGGGAGAGAAACAATGAAGGTAGGTGGTCTGACACCTTGGGTGAAAGGACATATTCTTTTAATTACAGCTTTCCCCTTCATACTTTCCATCCAAATTGTCAGGGTCTGTGGGGTGGATATTAGAGGTGGGGAATTATGTGTTGTATTATTTCCATTTCCAAGCCTTTTAAAAATTTGTTTATGTTATATTATCCCCCCACCATCCCCCTTACACACATACCACATTTCCTCCCCAAAAATGGAGCTTAAACTGGCCAACATTAATAAGAGCAGGATTAAAACAAAAATTAGGATTATCATTAAAACATATCTTAAATGCACAGTTCAGTTGCCCAGTCTGTTGGAATCTGGCAGGTATCCCAAAGTGAACTAAACAGCCACAAATCTGTGTTGAACTGATTCTAAAGATATCTAGATTTCAGCTTCATTACTGGAACAGCATGCTAGAATGGAGCAGTACAATAATGGAAACTTGACAACCCTATTTTCAATTTGTGAAGCAGAACTAAACAAATGCAGCCAAATGATACACTTTGCCAATGTCTAGCCACAAGCTCTTTGGCCTTCCACATGACAAGTGGAGAAGAATGAATTGGGTATCTTGCTGTGCTGTCTTGATAATATTTGAGCTAACAAGAAAATACTCAAGCTTGCCAAGACTAAAGGAAAAATCAGTCACCTTGTTGTTCAAAATGCCTAAAATTTATTTATTTATTTATGGCTTTTATTGACCATCCATCTACTAGTATCTCAGGACAGTTTACAACAAAGCAACAGATAAAATAGGGCACAGCATCCAGTGACTCAATAATATAAAAACCACATTAAAACCCATTAAACATTGAAATAATGGGAAAATACAGTGGTACCTTGGCTCACTAACTTAATCCATTCCACAACTCTGGTCACGACCCAAATTGGTCATGAGCCAAGTAAAATTTCCCCATAAGGTTCAATGTAAATAAGGTTAATCCATTCTGTAACTAAATTTTTCATCACAAAAATTTGAAGCAAAGTGACAAAGAACAACAAAGATCACAGCCATCTCCCCCTCCCCCCCCCCGAGCATGATCATGGTTGCACTCATGCAGGGAAGACAGGTGTAATCGCGATTCTCACCCGATGTGGAGTTTGCAACCTGAGGCAAAATGTTTCTGAAATTTCTGTTTGCGACCTGATTTGGTTGTGAACTGAGGTGTTCGTGAGCCAAGGTACCACTGTAAAATGGTTTTCGCCTGGTGCCGAAAAGAAAAAAGTGTCAGTGCCAGGCAAATCTCTCTGGGGAGTGTATTCCATGATAGGGTTGCCACTGCAGAGAAGGCCCTCCTCTGGGTAATCTCCCTCCTAATCTCTTTCAAGGAGGGCTCCCGAAGAAGGACCTTTGCCTCAGATCTCAAGGGGCAGGAGAGCATATAGGGAAGGAGGCGCTTCTTCAGGAACCTAGGACTAAAGCTGTTTAGGGCTTTATAGGTCATCACCAGCACCTTAAATTGGGCCCAGACTTCAGCTGCCAGCCAGTGTAAGCAGTAAAAGACTGGCGGTAAGCAGTAAAAGACTGCTGGTCCGTTAATATCCTGGCAGTCTATTCTGAACCAACTGAAGTATCCGGACTGTCTTTAAGGGCAGCTACATGTAGAAAGTGTTACAACAATCCAGTCCGGAAGTTACCAGGCTGTGGGTCACCATTGCTAGGCATTGCCCATCCAGGTAAGGGCGCAGTTGGTAAATCAGCCAAAGCTGAAAAAAAGCACTCATCACCACTGCTGCCACCTGAGATTCCAGGTTTGATTCTGAGATACCAGGTCTGATTCCAGGATCAGATTCTGGATCGAGGAGCACTCCCAAACCGTGCATCCTGTCCTTTAGGGGGAGTGCAACCCCATTCAGAATAGGGCTATTATCACTCACCTGGAAGGCTGAATCGCTCACCAACAGGACCTCCATCTTGACTGGATTAACCCTCAATTTATTGGCCCTCATCCCACCCATTACCTCAGCCAGGCATCAGTTAAGGACAACCACTGCCTCACCTGGACTAGAAGTAAAAGAGAGGTATTGCTGGGTGCCATCAGTGTACTGATGACTTGGCAGCCCAAACCTCCGGATGACCTCTCCCAGGGGTTTCATGTAGATATTGAAAAGCTTGGGGGATAAAATGGAATCCTGTGGAACTCCATGGCAAACCTGCCATGGTGCAGAGCCATAATCTCCCGGCACTACCTTCTGGAATCGGCCAGCCAAGTAGGAGTGGAACCATCACAAAGCAGTGCCTCCAACTCCCAACCTGGCCAGCCTATCTAGAAGAATACCATGGTCAATAGCACTGAAAGCTGCTGAGAGGTCCAGGAGAACCAACAGGGACACACTCCCCTGTCACTCTCCCTGTACAGGCCATCATACAGGGCGACCAAGGCAGTTTTGGTTGACACCTCACATTTCAGAGACAGAGAACAGTGATCTGTTGATCTTCCAAGGCCAAAAAAGACTCACTTGGAAGTACATATTATAGTGTCGCCATCATGGCTGAGCTTTCCTGCTTTCTTCATTAAAAAATCAGGTATGTAGCATTTCAAGCCCCTTTTCTGGACTGCAACAATAAAAGGAAGTAGTCAACTCAGAATAGAGTAACACCCACCCCGCCCCGCAAAGTCTTTCAGGCCTCAGTCCCTCCGGGGCCCCATTAATCAAGAGAAGGAGAATGTGTGGTCCTTCAGATGTCCTTGGACATCTCACTCATCAGCTCTATCCAGCATAACCAATGATGAGGGACATTTTGGAGTTTACAACATGTTCTCCGTCCCCAGCTGAACCCAAAAATCAAATGGCCCTACATTAATAACTGTATCAAAGGCACAAATGTGTTCCCCTTTCCTTTTTTAAATGTGCAAATGTGATGCTTTGAAGTGTGTTGATCACAGCCTACATTTATTAATATTAGCTTTAAAAAGCAGTCTTAAAATATCTCGCTTCTTCTGTGCTGTTTAATCTATCCAAGAAGAGCAGGCCTTTAAGATTTGCAAACAATCTCTTCCAGCTACGAAAAAATATTTTCTTACTGAAATATTTTGTCCCACTGCCACTGAGGTAGTGCCTCACCTAACACTAGGCATTGCAAGGCAAGTGAATAAGAAAAAGAGGAGTGAAGCCCATTCATTGCTATCTCATGCAGGAACATTCGATTCTGACCTGCCTCTTTACAAAACCATAACAAACCTTTGTCATATGACCATGTCCTTCTATCATTTTCCATTTTTGCATCGATTTAATCTGTGGACAGCCTTTATGGAATGTCAAGCATTTACAGTGTTCAACAAAAAGTTAATAAAAGAACAAACTCACAGAGTGGAAGAAATCCATTCTGATGGATAAAAACTCTCATTTGTCATAGACCATGGTACTGGAGCAGATGGTTTAAAATGCAGAGGAAAGGTCTACATTTTCTTTGAAAAATGCTGTCTACCGAACGTGATGTTCCATACTATGACATCACAATTACTGTGATACCAAAGCATAGCAACAAGCATAGCGTCTGTCTGATGATGACATAACTCTATAGCACATAGCATCTTATCCCACAATTCTTCCCTACAGAAGTTCAGAAAATAATTATCTATGATTATCTGTCTCATGATTATGATTATTACATTGTATTTATATCCCACCTATATCATAATTATGATCATCAGGAATGTCTGGTCTGCAGACTTAAACTAATTGTGAAAATGTAGTTAGTTCTGAAAGGAGAATTAAGAATTCACAACAGCGAACAATCTTCTCCCTAACTTAATTACAGTTCCCAGAATTCTTTGGGAAAAGCTAGAGGAGTTGAACAGGCATATCTTATCAATATAAGTTTGCAGTATAAATTATTCCTTTAGTATTTGATAGGCTATGAAACAGTTGCAATGTATGGTTTATTCTTCATTTAGTCCTTTAAGAGTAAAAAGAGTTAAGATCAGCTACATAGTACCCATTTAAGACAGCACATAGCTAAGTCTTCAGTATAGGAGCTGAAACTGACAAGTTAAAAGGACAGGAGGAAGAGGAAGCCACCAAAGGGGAAAAAAGGTGGGACATAAATATAACAATAAATACAAATAATAAAACTAAGTTCAAGGCCAACTTTAGAGATTAGTTTAATTTTTGAAAAATCTATGCAGAATTGGAGGCAAAATAAAATAATTTTAATTAGTCTACTTAGTTGCTTAGGGAAACAGTTTTTATATCTTTAGGTTGCAACCAATTTGACTTTAAACAAAGGGGAAATCCGAAGGTTCTCGCTTTAACCAGAAGAGCTTGAGGTGTATTGGACCACACCATTTCCACATAATATATTTGATTTCTGAGGACCTCTTAAGGTCGTCTCTCTTATGTCCTTTCTGCTGAGGCAAGACATCTCAAAAATTCCATGGAGATTACATGGAATTACAAAAGCTTTGATCAAACAAGTCAGTGTGGGCTTCAAAGATCCCTGGGAGACTTTCTTTGGAGTTGGGATTGTGGGGAATGACACTGGCTGGTGTTTGCAAACGCCTTCAGACTGAGCGCCTGGTACTGTCTAAGACCATTGCAATAAATGGGTTGCATCCAGACTGTGTTATCTTTGGAGTAGCCCCACTGAAATCAATGGGTCAGGTAAGTCATAAACAGTCTAATTTTCTTTGATCTCTGTGGGTAGTTTATAATCTAACTCCAGATCCAACCCAATGGATTAAAGTGCACCCATCCCTTAATGGATCACATTGTGAATTGGTTCCTCTACATAACCCTCCTTGTTAGTGATACAACTGCTACTTGTTATATGTGCAAGTGTAAAGGTGGAGGAAATGTTCTGTCACACCTCATCAGTGATGTCACGGACACCTGTGAGACAGTGTCCATGACACTCTCCATTTCATTCCAGAAAGTTTCTTCCGATTGCAATTACTTTACTAGCTGAGAACAGAATAGCATTGCCCAGCAGCAATAAGCTGATGTTTCAGTGCCAGAAGAGTGTCTTCTGAAGAAAGGTGTCTGGATGATTTACTTACTTGTCAAGTGGTGCCTAAAATTAAAAATAATAATGTAATCCATGCTTGCAGGCTTCTAGACGAAAGATAACCCACATTAGGACAACAAAAAGAAGACCTGTAAAACAAATAACAACAGTAGATTTGTTGGTCTATAAGTAGATTCAGTCTTGAAAGGACTGAAGCATGAGTTCACACATGCATGTTCATCACGTGATAATTTTAGCATCAAGTGATGGTTTGTATGTGGGAAACAGCAAAGACCAGAACACCACAAACACCATGTTCAACTCCGCTGGTGTCATCTTTGACACAATAATTTTCAGTAGAAAGAAGCCACAGGTCCTAATAGAAATCGCCAAGTGTTTTGAGCCTCAGAGCTCTTCAAGATGGGGTGTAGGGATGCATTGAGGGTTGCTAGAGCTAGCCATTAGGAGCTATTATGCAACTATTCCTAGAACAGGCCATTAGGAGCTATTGTGCCTTTTCCTCCTGAACAGATTTCTGTTGCTAAGGGAAATCATGGAAGAAGCAGCAAGAAGACATAGCAGGGTTCTGCATTAAAGATGGTGAAATCTGTTTCCCCTATCAGCTTCCCTGAGTGAAGCAAAGTGATGGCACTGTAACAGCCTCATCTGGAAGCATCCAGTGGACTGCTTCCAGCTGCTCTGAACTGCCACTTCCTCTTTGCTTTGCTTTGTTTAGCTGGAGCTGGGGGAGGGAAATGGTAGAAGTGATTAATGCTCTGCCTTCAGTAATTACTTTTCCCCTGTGAAAAGCTGGTAATAGGGGACACCCAAACCATTTCCAGAGGCTATCTGATTTGCTCTATCCTCATTTCTATGCATTGGACTTTGGATCTGCCTTTCTAAATTCAGCTTACATTAAAAAGAAGGATGGAGAGGAGAGGAGAGGAGAGGAGAGGAGAGGAGAGGAGAGGAGAGGAGAGGAGAGGCCTATTGCCTTAAAATATTCCAAATGCCTATCTCCACTTGTTTTTGATGGTTGCTAGGCTCTATAGCAGTGCACATACATTCCACAGTGATGCACTGGAAAGACTTTTGGAGTGCTGAAAAGGATTGAAGAACATGTTATCTAGAACAGTTAAGGGTTTTATCAAGAATTGGCAAGCATCCTATCGGAAAGCTCTTTCTCAGGATATGCAGCAACCAAACCTTCTTCAGGATTGATGGACCTTGAGTATATAATTTTTATGGAGTTGAAGTGTAAGCTTGAGATATAACAGCTGAAACTCTTGCTATGATGCTATTCTTGGCAACAAAGAAATGCTTGAGTTTCAGAGATAGATTCACAGGCCTAGTATTTGTCTTGGAGCATTTCCTCCTTAGTAACCAGGAGGTGTTGAAAATTTCATAGAGAGGATTAATTTATATTTTTATGATGTATGGTTTATCATGCTCAGCTTTAAAAAATCCCAAGACACTAAAGCTAGAAAAGCCTGTACCCAACTAAACATATTTTGCAGAGCTGGGCTACATACTGCCCATTGGCTGTGGGCAGCTCCCCTGGCAGAAGTGCCCCTTGTGGTAAGGTAGACTCCATTAATAGAGTGGCTCATGCACTATGGAAGCTCCCAATGCACTTACAGCAAGCTCTGTTGGCAAAACGAATCAAAACACAACAAAAGAAGCAGGAGGCTCTTAAACAGGGCATTTCAGGGCATGTTGGGTGGATGCCTTGTATCCACTGGATCCAAAGCCGAGTCTCCCAAGCAGGCCAAGCACTGGGCTTCTTGACCACATTAGCTTGGAACTTATGTAGTTCATCCCCCAGGAAACCTATGGAGGCATTTTTAAAAATTGCCAAAGAACTCACCTCAACAAAAGTACTCTCCCTACTTCCTACCCTGCATAAAGCAAGCCAAAAGGGGCCTTGAACCACTTTATTTTACTTCCACCACATTTAGGATTGCTCTGGAAAAAACCTAGTACATGGAGAGACATTAACCTGAGAAAACTTGGCCTCTGCCAAATTGTCCCCAATTTATCCCCAGTGTAAGCATTGCTAAAAAAGAAAAATATGAGGATGATGGTGGTGGTGGTGGTGATGGTTAGTTTAGTAGCTGCATGACAAAAGAATGCATGCAAATATTCTAAGATTCCAAAGTGTTAAAACAACTAGTACATAAGCCCTAGAAACTGATGGAGTTTTTCGAAGAAAGGGGTACAAGGAAGGAAGGAGGAAGACCTGCCAAAATACTGATCAGTTGCTAGACTGGGTGTGTGAATTTTAATCAAGAAGTGTGTGAAGGAAGAAAATATTACTCACAAACATGTAGAATCATGACTGTGCAAGGTCTCCATGTATTCATATAGAAATCAGCCATTAGCTAAGTTCCACTTTTTATCTCATACGTACACATTGTAAAGGAAGACAGAGCAGTATGGAAAATGGATTCAGACGAGCCCACTATGAAAAGGGTATCCAATTTGTGGTTCGACTCACTTCTGTTCCTAGTACTGCTTGAGCAGGCTGGGCTTCAGAAGCTGCCAAAAGCCTAGAAGCTGAAAAAGATCCCGCCTAGGCCTTATTAAGCAGCATCTCCATCTCCCTTTACTATTCCAGTTGTTGGTGTTGACCTCCTCCTTGCCCAGCTGGCCCAACTGGCAAAAGGAACTACTGCAAAAACTGGCAAAATAAACTTCCAGGGCCTGCATGACTCCAAATCAAAACAACTTTTTAACTCTTAAAAAAAGCAGTAGGGACCAGCCACTGCCTTTGGAGAGGAGATGGCCAATGCCGACCCAGCAATGGTGAAGAGGTAGTCTTTTCTAGACCAAGAGCTGCCTGGAGCCTGGTGCTACCCTTGGCCACAGCACTGCCTTTTGTTTATTGATCTCGCTGCCTCTATATATCTATAGCTTCAAATGTCAGATTGCTAGCTGAAGATCTCATTCTCCTGGTGAGTTCAGCTTGGCCACCTTTGATTAGTTTTTGTAACTCCACAAGCTACAGAACAGCATCAAGACCTTTCAGACAAACCCACCAGCAAAAAAAAAAAAAAAAGAGGTACATTTGGAAATACCAATTCACAGCTAGGGTCTGGTTCACTAGATGTTCATCACTATAATACTTCACAGTAGATTACTCAGCATTTGATGGCTCCCAGAAGGGCGTGTGAACTTTCCCCACTGAAAAGTTATGTATTTGAGTTACCATTGGATGATAGGAAAGGTAATAACCACCTAAAAGGAATGGGCTGAACAGTCCCATAATGTGATTCATAATTCATTTGGAATTACCAGAGTAATTTCCTGAAAGTCCACTGGATGCTTGAAAAGTTAATGCAAAATAAGTCTTTTGGTAGGCCTGAACAGAAAACTGCTTGACTTTGGGGCAACGTTATGGTATCACTGTCACCTGTGACGTGATACTGGCAAGTTGGGTCCTCCTTGATGTCACTTCATTTTCTCTTACTTACCAGAGGTAAGAGAGTGGCCATGGTTCACACCATGGCTACTGTAGACCTAGGATGCTCATTTATGCATCACCAAAAAGGAAGACAGAGGACACCAATCTGCACAGCATTTCTAGTTTTATGTACAGATACAAATCATCTGCTATTTCACTATGGTACATAATAAGCCCAGAGTGTGGTCTGAAGGCACATAAGGCATCTATCATGTTGAAGCTAAGCAGGCCTGGGGCTGTGCAGAGCTTGGAGGGGAGACCACCTGGGAACCACATGCAGCCACCTTGAGTTTCACAATGGAATAAAGCCAAGATAGATAAATAGGTAGAGAAGACGCATGTGACCAGTTGACCTGTGTCCCTGCTCAGTCTGCTATGTTGGTGCTACTTGCTGATGGGCAACTTCAGAGCCTGATTCTTCCTTTTCATGGTTCTTTATAACAGACTTGGACTGGGCAGCCCTTCAACAGAGGACCATTTCCTCTGCAAAGTATGAGACACAGACACTCTGAAGACATCATGGGGGCCTGTGACATTCTCACATCAAAGAGAACTACAATGGGGATGTAACCATTTGCTAAGCATATGTACACACACACACACACACAGACACACACACATACACACACTTTATTACTCCTTTCCCCCAATTTCTGCTCAGGTGAAGATAAAAAGATTCTCGGCACTTGGCAGGATGGTACAGATGACAATCTGTATTCACCTTTATCTCATTGTCAGTATTCACCCTTGGTTCCCTCTTACTTAAAGAGGGCCAAGGTATGAGAATATTGTTTAACCTGATGCCCAGTTTTCTGTAATAGGAAATTCCATTCCTACAGAGCTTACCAGAAACACACAGTCATGCTTTGCATATTAAGAGTTTTACTACACAGTGCTGTTAATAACTGATCTACTTTCTGTTTTATCATATAACTGAGATCTGAGCTCTACCCAAAGCTTTCCCCCTACATAACCTCTAGGTGGCTATAGCAGAATAGCACAATTACACAAGTCTTCTTACGCTTTCAGAAATAACACCCCTGTTTTGCCCATTCTAATAAAACCAGGGAAAGTGCTTAAAGAGGAGAAGCAAAACTAGAAGATCATGTTATCATAAAAAAACCCACAAACAACTGTGACTAAAGAATCACAAGTATGCAATAAATAGATAATGCAAGAACTTCTCTAATTCCAGCATTAAGAAAAAGTCCAGATATCTCTATCATGCATCTACCTTTTTTCTCATGTACGCATATATTTTGCTGATTTCTGATGCTGTGCATGTCATGACAATGGCCAGTTATAAATTTATAGAATGGCATAAACTGATAGTGCGGACTTACCAATGTCCATCTAGCTTAGTATTCAGTTCTCAACAGCAAACACCAATAGCTGCCTTTGAGTGCTCATATGCAGGGCTTTAAGATGATAGTATATTCTGTGGTTTGTACCAGTAACACCAAGTGTTTCTCAGAGGCAGACCAGCTGAAAATATGGAGGTTTTTTTTTTCTTTCATGGTGTAACACTGGCGTTCCATTGGAATGAGACTCATCTCTGTATGTTGCCCACCTCAGGCCTCTCTGAAGTACTCTTGCACTTCAGATTTTGTGATTCCCCCCCCCCCCACACACACACACCTCCACTGTAGTTAGCAGGGTGAGGAGGCCAATCAGAATTGGGATCCTGGTACACAGAAGGTAACCCCCCGCCCCCTGGTCAGTTCAATGAAAATCACTCCACCTTTCACTCAGACATTTCTTGGCACTAGTGGGGTTTCCTTCCTGAGCTTATCACTGCTGTAGAGGAGTTTTGTTGGGACCATTGCAGGAAAGGAGACAGTTAAACCTTTTCCCCTACATGTTGCAATCCTAACTTTGATTGAGCTGCCAAGGATAACTATTTGAGTTGCAAAGAAGCAGCATGGAACTTATAGTGGTCTTTTTAGTGTCATGTATAGTTTGGCCCTGACAATGAGAACTTGAGGTAAACATAGGTGGAAGTAGGTGTGTGAGAGAGTCCCAGAACTACACAGAACAGATTCTAAATATGTATGCATATTTTTTTGGCTCTGGCCTCTTGGCGGAGCAGCAGAGGCACAGGCTGGGAGAGAGGGCTGAGTGGCCAGGGGACTGGCAAAGGCAAGGTAGGAGCTGGGCAGGGGAGCAGAGGGCCAGAAGCAGTGGAGAGGAAGGGAGGTGGGGCCAGAGAGGCTGGAGGGGCCAGGAGGAAGCAGACAGGAGGGCCACCAGCCTGAGGGACTGATAAGGCCACGCTCAGCCGTTGGCATCTTCCCTTGTCTGCGTCCCTCAGCTGTGGCCCGGGCTGTCCGGGGACTCCCTTCCCTGGGACACAGAGGGTTTTTTTTTTTTTTTTTTTTTTTTTTTTTTGCTTCGTTTTTCTTCCTTCCTTCCTCCCTTCCTTCCTTCCATCTGTCGGTCGGTCGGTCGGTCGGGGATTTTTTTTGGTGCTCAGCTGTGCTTTGTTTTGTTTTTCCTCCAATTTAAATTTAAGTTTATTTTATAAATTTAAGTTTATTTTATAAATTTAAGTTTATTTTATCCTTGTGTGCGGGTTATTTTATCCTTCGAGCAAGTAGGTTTTTGTCTGGGAGAACTGGGTGAGTGAGAGGAACTGCAGGACAAACAAGGCAGGGGACCAAGGTAAGGTCTCGGAAGGGATCCCAATAGCAGACCAGGAGATGGCCTTGGCGGGAGTCACGGGTGTTGCTGCCCGCTGAGACAGCTGCGACATGTTCGCCCTTCTCCCCCAGGAGAGGCAGGGATACACTTGCCCTTGGTGCAAGCTGGTGACCCTGCTAAAGGAGGAGATGAGGTGCCTGAGGGCCGAGAGAGCTCTCCTGGCCCCCCGGGAGCAACCCCCCTTTGGACAGAGGGTTGAGGGAGAGGCCACGGGAGGAGCAGCTGCGGAGACATGGAGGCGTGTCACCCACAGGAGGAGGCGGCCAGCACGGCCTCCTGCTTCTCCTGGCACCAATCTGGAGCTGGGAAACAGGTTCTCTTCACTTGGGAAGGCTGGGGCTGATGAGGCCTCAGGGGACCAGCAGGACCCCCAGCCTGGATGACAAGCAGCAAGGGGGCCGCTGCAGGAGAGGCAAGGTCCAGGGCTTGGCCGCCCACCACCACCAGGAAGACACAGCGGCGGGTGATTGTTGATGGGGACTCCCTGCTGAGGGGCACTGAGGTGGCAGTGTACTGCCCCAACCTGGAGACAAGGGAGGTTTGCTGCCTGCCGGGCACATGCATCCGGCATGTGAAGGACAAAGTGGAGCGTCTTGTTCACCAGGAGCGGCTGGTGACCCATGTGGGCACAAACGACGTGACCAGGCAGGAGGTGGTCGGGATCACCAGGGACTTTGAGGCCTTGTGGAAGAAACTCAGGGAGCTAAAGGCCCAAGTGGCCTTCTTGTCAATCTTACCAGTCTGGGGATTTGGGCCAGGAAGGGACAGGAGGGTCTCTGAGGTAAACAACTGGCTTAGGGTGTGGTGCTGGAAGAAACGCTTCAGGTTCCTTGACCACAGCACCCGGGTTCTTGCCAATGGACTTTTGGCAAGGAACGGGTTATACCTCACGAGGATGGGGAAAAGGTCCTTTGGAGATGCTCTAGCGAGCTTCGTCCAGAAGACTTTAAACTGAGCCGGGGGTGGGTGGGTTCAGGCTCCCCAGAAACATGTCTGCACTGAACAAGTGTGGGAAGAGGGTCAGGGCTCTGGGAACAGGGTTTTAGAGGTACTACAGGGACTGACAGGACTCCTACAGAGAGGGGCCAGGTGTCAGGGAGGATGGGAGGGAGGAGGAGGCTGGGAACTCCAAGGAAGGGAAGTGGTGGGAAGGAGTTGAGGTGCATGTACACCAATGCTAGGAGCATGGGTAATAAGCAGGAAGAGCTTGAAGCTCTCCTGGGAATAGGAGGATATGACCTGGTGGGAATCACAGAAACTTGGTGGGATGAAAGGCAAGTCTGGAATGTGTACATAGAAGGGTATCGCCTTTTTAGAAAGGACAGGAAGGGAAAGGGGTGGGGGCGTGGCTTTATATGTCAGGGAAGGGATAGGATGCAGTGAGATAGAATGCAGCACAGATGGGGATTCGGTAGAGACAGTCTGGGTGAAACTTAGGGATTTTGACAGGGAAAGAGACCTGACAGTGGGGGTATGTTATCGCCCTCCAGGTCACCTTGAGACCCTGGATGATGTCCTGACAGGCCAGATTCTAAGGATATCTCGTGGGGGGAGACACGGTAATTATGGGAGATTTCAATCTCCCAGATAGTAGTTGGGAGACTCCTTTGGTGGTGACAGCCAGGTCACGTCTCTTCCTAGAAGCTATAGAAGGAGGGCTTTTCACACAGAGGGTCCGAGAGGCGACGAGGGGGGGAAACATCCTTGACTTGATCTTGACCAATAGGGAGGAGCTGATAGATGAAGTACAGATTAGGTGAGCTCTGGATGCAAGTGATCACTCCATCCTTTGCTTTGAGATCAGGGGACTGGGGACATGCAGCAGGTCGAGCACTAGAAGTTGGGACTTCAAGAGGGCCAACTTTGGCCAACTGAAGGCCAGAATGGGGAAAGTCTCCTGGGATAGGTTACTGGAAGGTAAGCAAGTTGAGGAGGGGTGGATGGCACTCAAAAGGGAGGTTTTGGAGGCACAAGCCTTGACAATACCTCTAGTTAGTAAGGTGGGGAGGCAGAGGAGAGTGCCTCCATAGATGCGAAAAGAGGTGGTTAGAGGATTTGGACGAAAGAGGAAACTCCGTAGGAAATGGGTACTGGGGGAAATAGACAAAAGGGTATACTGGGAGGAGGCCCGTTGCAGAAGGATTCTTTGCAAGGCTAAGGCTGATTACGAGCTGAGACTTGCCAAGAATATCAAGAGCAACAAAAAGGGCTTCTTTCAGCATGTAAATAGGAAGAGGAAGGGGAGACAAGTGGTGGGACCACTAAATAAGGAGAAAGGGGTTCCAGTGACTGATATGAGGGAACAGGCACAGATGCTAAATGACTATTTTGCCTCTGTGTTCTCCCCAAAGCAGGATGGGGGATATCCACTTAAGAGATTAGATGAGGCTGGGGACTTAGGGGCACAGATTAGAGTCACCCTTCGTGAAGTCGAGGGACTCCTCAGGGCATTGGACATTAAAAAGGCGCCAGGCCCTGATGGGTTACACCCGAGAGTACTTAGAGAGTTGGCAGGGGTTCTCTCATGCCCACTGGCCTTCATTTTTGAGGCCTCATGGAAAACAGGTGAAGTTCCAGAAGATTGGAGGGTGGCATCAGTGGTCCCAATTTTCAAAAAGGGTAGTAGAAGGGACATGGGGAATTACAGACCTGTTAGCCTTACGTCCATTGTAGGAAAACCAATGGAAAGGCTCATAATAGAGAGAGATCTAGTGATGCTAGATAGGGAAGGGAGGCTGACAGCCACACAACACGGCTTCCGCAAAAACAGGTCCTGCCAGACAAACCTTGTGGAATTCTATGACAAGGTTTCGAGATGGCTAGATGGAGGGAATGCAGTGGATGTGGTATACCTGGATTTCAGCAAGGCCTTTGACAAAGTGCCCCATGATATCCTGGTGGAGAAACTGAGGAGTTTTGGGATACACCAAAGCACTGTCCAGTGGATTAGGGCATGTTTGACTGACCGAAAGCAGAAGGTAACCTTTAGTGGGGAATCATTGGGATGGTGGCCAGTGACAAGCGGGGTCCCCCAGGGCTCTATCCTGGGGCCGATCCTGTTTAATCTTTTCATTAACGACATGGAAGAAGGGGTGAACAGTCTGCTGATCAAATTCGCAGATGACACTAAAACTGGAGTTGCGGCCACAACTGAGGAGCAGGTACTCCAGATCCAAAAGGATCTGGACAGACTATGGAAGTGGGCAGGAGACAACAGGATGGCGTTCAATGTGGATAAGTGCAAGGTCTTGCACTTGGGGCATAGGAATAGGTGTCATAAGTACAGGTTAGGGGACAAGTGGCTGGAGAGCAGCACTTGTGAAAGGGACCTCGGGGTACTGGTTGACTGCAGGCTAAACATGAGTCAGCAGTGTGATATGGAAGTCAATCAGGCTTGATGAATTTAACCTGAATGATGAAAAATGTAGACCACTGAGATTCTAAGCAATGGAGAAATGCTGCAACAGAGATAGGAAGGCCCTATTATTTTTAAATGTAAATGCACAGGAAAATAAATACTGCCTTCATGTACATATGCACTTTGTTGGTAAACTCTTGAGTTCTAGTTTAATAAAGGCTTACATTTGATTAAATGTAGCTGGTATGAGTTTCTGGAAGAATAAGAACACATCACAAGGAAAATCATAGATATTATCTGGGGACATCTTGGAACTAGAAGCAATTGCCTTGTGGGAACAAACAATGAAGTTCATTTGTAGCCAAAGGCATACTGGGTAACCTATATGTACTTGAAAAATAAGTCTCCCTGAATCACATATGCAGAATTCTTCAGTGCTTAAAATCTGTTTGGGGTATTGAGGGAGGATCATTTTATTAAATGATCATACAATGTTCAAGAAATCATTAACCTTTTGCCCTCTCAAGAAATCCATCAGTGAGTTATGAAATAGGGCAGATACATATAGATACATACAGATACCTTACCATAAAGCCTTGGAGAAAAGAGAAAGAGTACTGACCCCATGATTTCAAAAATTAAGCAAAGGTTGTTGGTGCCAAGGGCAGCAAATACGATGATCTTCAGGAAAGATCAAAAAGCCTAATGTCTTTATTAGATTTATCCAATCGCAATTCTTTAAACAGCTTGCCAATAACAGGGGCAGATGCTGTATATGCCTATCCTCTTTTCTATCTAAAAATGGCTGGGATGTGGCTACACTGTAGCCTTGGGTACAAAGCTCACTGGACAGAAAGTGAAGTTTATAAGCTGCACATAACAGAAACCTTTGCAGCACATCTGCTAATAATTAGGTGTTCATGATAGGAACAGCAAAGGGGAGTGGCTGGTCACAACGGCAGCTAAAAGCAGCCTTCCCTAACTAATGGTCTCCAGATATTTTAGACTTCAAATTCCACCAGCTCCAACCAGCATGGCCAATGGTCAGGGAGCCATAGACCAAAAGACCTGGAGGGCATGAGGCTGGGAAAGGCTTGCCTTGGCATGCTCTCAGAAGTGCAGCGGTTCACCAAGTTTCCCAAAGGCTTGTGATTTCCCTTTCCCTGTGGCTCACTGATGGGATTTCCACATACAGTGGCCTGGCCCATCCTCTGCTGAGAAAACAATTCATTGCACCAGAAAATAGATGCAGGATATTATTGATGGGAAGATATCACAAATGGTTACAGGGATCATTAACGCTGTAACATTTGACTGAACAAACGTGCTACTGTGTGCAGACCTGCCACAAGCAATTACATTTCTGCATTAGATTTTGAACTAGTGCTTTGCACATGAAGAATCTGCCTAATGTGCATTGATGCCCATATGTTTTAAATCCATAATTTACCAATTAGGCAAATGGACAGAACATCATCTAATGGCTACCCAGCACTCCAATACTGTCTCTGAAAACCTCCTTTGCCAAACTGTAAAATAAATTATTTCTTGTTAGCCAAGCTCTAGTAAGAATACTATGTGAGTTAATAAATTAATATGTATGAAAAGTGCTTTGAAGACTTTGAAAATAACTTTGTACTTTCACTCAGATCTTGGCAGTTTTCAGGCCAGGGTTGAGTATAAGTACATTTCAGCTTTCTGATAGTTGCGTCTTTAAGAGCAAAACCCAACACTTTCATTTAAAAGTGGGAGTTAGCTGAGGGATTCTAACCTGGCTCATGCTTGCTCTGCACTGCCTTATCCTTTATTTCTGGAGTCTGCAGTGGGCTTCAGGCTACAATGTTATGATCTGCAAACAAGTCTTGTTGCACTCAGTGCAACTTACACAACAATCCTAGGGATGCGAGACAGTAGTTAGGCATGTCCAGATGCCCAGCAGGTTAGGAAATCACTCTGACCACTTTGCTGGGAATCCACGCTTAGATCCTCTGCCTCACCTCCCAAGTGCAGCTGTTGCAGAAAGAGCTCTGCTTGCTGCTACTCTGAGGTCACAAGAGAAACCTCAGAGAAAAAATTCTGAGGGTGTTCCAGGGGGCAGGGAGAAGACTGGTCCTGCCAAGATATGCAGTATCCTGGCAGCACTTCGGCCTCCTTTCCTCCCAATCTGAAGCCCTACACTTAGATAGCTGAAATCTGTTTTGTAGAGCAAAAAGAGTATGGAGGTGACCTTCACCTCTGTTTTTCTTCCACCTCACATAAGAGGTCTGCAGTCCTCTGAGTTTGGGGGGTTGCAGACATTCCCATAAGACTGCATCCTTCTTGACCTATTGAGGATTGTCCTGTTAATTCAAGTTTCTTCTATACTTATTCCTTACAGCATAGGATTTACCCACAAGTAAGTCCCTTTGAAATCAAGAGAAGTAGGTAAAGTATGCAGCCTTAATCTGTCAGCTAGTATGGACTCTGCTTCTTTTTATGTATGAATAAGATCTATAGTCTTTTGCTTCTCCTTGAACATCTTCCCACAGCCCTTTCAGCGTCTTCCCCCTTTGTCCCTCTCGACAGCAAGACTCTCTCTAGAATCTCTGCCTAAGGACATCAGAAGGGCCATGCTGGATAATTTTGTCCACACTGGCCAACCAGCTGCCTGTAGGAAGCCACCCCCTCAATAGCACCTCCCTGCTTGTGTCCCACAGAGGCACACTGCCTCTAATATTGCCACCAAGGCCAGTAGCCCTTCATAGCCATCTCCTCCATTAATTGATCTAATCCCCTTTTAAAGATGTCCCAATGGGTGGCCTGCACTATATCTTATGATAAAGAATTCCATTGTTTTTGCACTGTAAGAAGTGCTTCCTTTTATCTGTCCTAAATCCCTCACCACTCAGCTCCATGAGATGACTGCTGGTTATATTATAGGAGAGGGAGAAAAATGTTTCTGCCTCCACTTTCTTCACACCAGGCATGACTTTCTACAGTTCTGTCATGTATCTTCTTACCTTTTTCTTAAGCTAAACAGTTCCAGACAATGTATCTTTTCCCTATAAGACACTTGTTCTATCCCCTGTTCACTGCAATTTTCTGCACCTTTTCCAATACTACAATATCAGAGAATAGCAGAGTTAGAAGGGACCAAGAAGGCTATCAGGTACAAGCCTCTGCTGTTCCAGGACACCAATTTATACCATCTCACTCAGATGGCTGTCCAATTTCTTTTTGAATGGCTCCAGTGTGGGAGAGCCCACCATCTCTTTAGTCAACTGGCTCCACTGTCCTATTGCTCTGACGATGAGGAAACCTTTCCTGATATCTAACCTGAATCTGGGCTGTTGCAGCTTCAATTCTTTTTTTAACTGTGGCAATCAGAACTATGCACCATATTGGAAGTTTAATTTTTCTGCTTCACCCTTTTTCTGTGGCTACTGTGAAATACTGGAAAGCCCGCCTCCCTCCCCCCGTATTTGTCCTTTCCTCTCACTTTTTTTAAAAGAAATTTTCTTTATTGTTTACTAGGCAAATTGTCCTCCTTTACCTTTTCCCCCTTCTTCAACCAATCCTCTTCATCTTTCTTAGATTATAAACCTGCAGGTAGGTTGTCCTTGGTAAAGCATACATGTCATAATAGGCATAAAAAACCAAAACTGATATACAGTATATACTTACATCTTATCTTTCTTCCATCACATAACTTAAGACATGGGATTCCTAGGTAGTCAGTCATCTAAACTCTGGTCAGTCTCAGACCTGTTTAGCTTTACCAAGATGGCCTCATTCAGTTCCTGCAACAGCTACTGTGGACCCATTAACTGCTGAGGGGTTGCAGAATATATTGTCCCCCATTACAAACATGCAGTCCCCAGCTGGATTGTTGTGTCATGTAAATCTGGCTGAGGAGAGGTATCTGATGGTTAAACAACCATTGCATAGCCCTTGAACAGACAATGTTCTGTGTGAGCATTGCATGTTCCTCAAATAGCCCTCCTGGCCATGTCTGAGCAACATGGCAAGCCAAGGCAACTTCCAGTTGAGGAACTGTATATTCATAATGGTGAATGGCACATGCTGCAGCTGCTTGATGGTTAATTAACCCATGATCAGCTGTCAGGGCCAAACTGGTCCTCTATTTTTCTGTTCCAACCCTCATTTTGTACAAAATATCGATGAAGGGTGGAACAACACTCTTCCATGTGGGTCATTATTTGAGATTAAAAGACATGTTCATGTGTGCATATACTTTTTATCAATATCTGCATTGTTCTACTAATGAAAGAGAGGAGGAAATTTAACTAAATTCAGTGGTCAATAAACCAAAATTAGGACTCATGATTGTTCCAGCTCCACCATACCAAAAACAAAAACAGAAACAAAGACCTGGAAGCTAAGACAGAAACTTGGAGACCTTGGATAAGCAAAGGATGCTCTACATTGTCCTGGTCTTGTTTTCCAAATGAGGCATGTAAGGCTTACTGTATTGCTTATGAATTGATCTGTTGTCTGTGTTCATTGCACTGAAATGTGAATGATTAAGTCATGAGTACAAATTAGTTTTCAAAATTTTCCAGATATTTATGATAACATTTATTGGATCTGTTTGTACTGTGGCACATTTGTAGATATCAACAAGTAGATAACAGATGCTAATTCTCCTGCTATTATTAATTAATTACTTATATTCATACCCCACCTTTTTTCCTATCAAGGAACTCAAGGCAGCTTACATATTATCCTCCTACCCCTCTCAATCTTATCCTCCGCAAAACAACCCTGTGAGGCAGGTTGGGCTGAGAGTCTGTGACTGGCCCAAAGTCACCCAGTGAGCTCCATAGCTGACTGAAGACTACAGCCCAGATCACCTGAGTTCCAGTCCCATGCTCTTAACTGCTCAACTGCAATGGCTCCATAAAAAATGATACTTCTAGCTAATAACTTCAGCTTTGGCATACCATAAAAACAACGGAATGTTGAGGTTCATAGAGGGCAACTTGCCTTTACTAAAGGGGCACTCTTGTGTTTGTTTGATTACTAAATGCAAATAAATACACATACATACATACATTCCACATACGAGATGTTTTTCTCATATCCCTGGATGAATGCAAACTAAGTGTGGGGGAAAGATGTAACTGTTTGCTACTAAGCGTCAACCAGCTAGGATAGCAGGATAGAAGAATAGTGGCATGTCCTTCCTCCTTACTGCCTGAAGATAGATGTGAAATCCAAGTATTTGAGAGATTTATGGGAAAACACCCACAATTCAAAGCCTCCACTGTTTGCAGCTAAATAGCTACTTCTTCCAAATAATTACTTAGCTGTTATACACTGAAAGAAAGGGGGAGGGGGGTCCTTGAGTTTTGCAATGGAGTGCTTTTCATTCTACCAGCACTCTTATCTCCCCACCCTGCTCTTTTTGATTTGACCTCAGGAGGAGTCATATGCAGGGCTGAATGGTAAATAGGATCATGACAGGCAAATCTAATTATTGAATGTTTAAAGATATTGGGGACATTTTTCGCTGCAGAATTCTCACAAATTTGTAAAGGAAATCACATTATTCATTTCATTTCATTATAATTGTTTACTGCCCTTCCTCCAAAAAGCTCAAGATACTATACACTTTGCTAGCCTAGTTCAAGCTTACATTATCCCTGTGGGCAAAAAAGCCTGAGTGACTGTAGTCTGAGTCTTTTTATTATGGAGAATAGGAAGGAGAGCTGGAAGGAGGTGTGGCCATCTCCTCCAGAAGAGGAACTTCCATTTCTGCAACACAGCTGCTGATCTTTGCAGCTTTGACTTACCTACAGCCATCTAGTAAAGTTTCACGAGCAGGTGACCTTTGAGCCGAAGTATCTCCAGCCTCTGAGTGCCTCCAGATAAGGATTTTAATGTGCAATCACCTCCTTCATTGAATGTTATAGTGGTCCAGCCCTCAACATTTAGCCAGAAGTTGTAATTTTATTTTACAGTGGTTTTTCAACTGCTTCTTCCATCTTCTCCTTCTGTTAAGGAAAAGAAATGGAACAACTGCAGAATGCCTTCTGATGCTGAGTGCCAGAATGCCCCTTCATTTGGGAGACCCTATACCTAGCAGTCTATTCAGTGTGCCACTCTGATCCTCCTATACTTCTGTCTGTCTCTTGATCCATCAAATTATTTCTACGCTTCCTTTTAGTGCACAATTGCCCATCCAAGGCAATGCACAAAATGTTGTATGAACATAATCATTAACATCATAAAACAGATTAATATATCCACAAATTAAAACCACAGTACATTGCCTTAAAAGTATAGTAGCTATATATTTATCACACTATTACGAAAAATGGACTAAAACAAAAATATCTGAATGCTTTCCCAAAAAAGTCCAAAGATGTAGCCACATGTATTTCATGGGAGAAGAAATTCTATGGAGACACCACTGAAAGGGCTCCATTGTGGATATTCATCAACCTAATATCTCTTATCAATGGGCCCAGGAACAAATCTTCAATAGCTGATTATAAAGCATCTGCACTGTTGTACAGAGGTTCAGAACTACTTAGGGTAGTGGTAAGAAATATTTTTTGGCCTGAAGGCTACACCGGTTCCAGGTGAGCACCTCAGAGGTCGTGTGTTGTCTCCCTGCATTTAGGCACACCAAAAAGAAAGACATCAAACTGCCTGTGGAGAAACAGGTGGTTCTCTTATCCCTGGGCAGTTAACTGCCTTTCCCTTTTATCTCCAGTCAGAAGCTGATTAGAGATCAGCTGTTCCTTACACTGGCTATGGGGACCCTTGTGAGTTATGCTCAGCCTGTAGGACAGAGATTCCCCTAGGACTTTCAGGAGCAACATCAGCACTTTATATTGCTCGTGGAAGCAAAGAAGCAGCCTGTAGGCCTGGGGTTCAACATCCCTGTTTTAGAAATGCAAACCCATCTGAGCGTTAAGGCTGTAATTGTGCATTCCCTATTCCTCACTCATGGTTGTTTATTAGTGCTTGAAATGGTGCTGTCAGCTTTTGAGTTTATTCCCATTTTTATTTTGTGGGTAGGGCAAAATCCAGTATCTTTTGGCACTGAGAAACAAGGAGCAACTCTACCTCAATGCAGTTGTGTTATTCCATTTTGTTCCCCTATACCACAGTGCCACCCAGAGGTGATGTAACTGCAAGGTACAGAAATGCAGGGAAGGAAAAAAATCTTTGTGAAAGGATCCTACTTCTGCAGACAAGCTTTACGGACTCTGTCTAAGGCAGTGAGTTTTCCACTCCACAGGGCTTCCATCTTATCAGGAGTGGCACACATTCATCACCAAACTGGCTGCAAATACTTGTTCAGAATTTCTACTGCTTCTCTGGGATTTGATGGTGGAAACCAGAAGTAGAGCAGCATGTCATCTCCATACTGGTAACATCACAGCCCAAACCTCTGACAGATTTCTCTAAGCAGTTTCATGGAGATAGTAAAAAGTGTGAGAGACAAAATAGAACCTTGAAGTCCTGCAATAGCCAATGGTCAACTGGTGGAACAAAAGCCCTCCACCCATCACCACCTTCTGCAGTTGTTTCTCCGTAAGTCCTACTTCAGAAAGACAACACAGAAGGATACCATCAAAAGCTGCTCAGTGGACTAGAAAAAAAAGCAGGGTTGTACTCCTCCCATCCTTTCCATGGTGTAAATCATTTACATCAACCAAGGATGATTCCATCCCAAACCCTGGCCAAAATCCAGGATCTAAGGAACTGGGGTGACCTCCAAAACTACCAGGTGCTAGCAAAAGGCAATAAAATCTAGAACAAGGAAGGGTGACCAGATTGGCTCCAGATCACTGAACCACAACTCCCCATTAACTCCTGAGAATTGACCATGGGTATGGAAGTGGTTGTCCAAAGCATCTGGAGAGTTGTAGGCTGCCCCACTTGGAAATGACCAGTTTAGAATTGAGCAGTAATTTCCCAAAGCATATGGATCTAAATATGACTTTTTCAGTAGTGGTTTTACCACTGCATCCTTCAGAGGTTTTACTTTGTTTCTTGGTGTCTCCCTCCCAAGTGATTATCTGGGCTTTCATAACCTAGCATGTGGCAAAGTTGGGTGAGCAGCCCAACTGTTGGGAATGAGAAGGACAGTGACTCCTGGTGCTCATTCCCAAGGCCTGCTGATTAGAAATTGGCCTCAGAATGTGTGCCAATTCTAGACACTGAGATGAGAGAAGTGGAGGCACTTATCTTCAGGCCAGACTCCCCAGGTGTGCAGGCAGCCTCTGAGAACAACCAAAAAGTGTAGCAATTGGAAAGGGGCTTGGAACAGGGAGTTTCTGAGAGACAGACAAGGCAGGTATGGCTCTTGACCCCATGGCACAATGTCAGCAGAGGGGGGTAGCCCAATGAGAGGATCGGCAGACACAGAGGAGATATGCTCAAAGGCCTTCCTCAAAGCTGGGGCCCAAACATACTCATAAGGGGAGTTCCTAAAAGTAAATACTAGATTGAGTTCAACAAACTGCTCTGTGCATGCTCAGAGATTCATTCTGGGTGATTGTGTTTCTGGAAGATGCTTTGGTCAATAAAGAACTTTTTGCAAGAAAGTTCTGTGGCTTTGAATGTGCGAAGGGAGGAATAGTAGCTCCTGTCAGCAGCAGCAATTATCCCTCCAATCATAAGAATTTATATCATTCTTCTCAGACTGGCTGCTTCTTTATTTTTCAATCCCAGTCACCATATTTTATTTCTGATTAACAAATACAGATAACAAAAATTCCTGCTATGATCTGGAATGTGTGGTCTCTGTAGCTGCTACTTGAGTTGAGGAGTCCTCTAACAGTCCTCAAAGATAATTAGTGAGGAATGGTTCCCCATGCCCCTCCTTTCTTCTCTATCAAGCTCCTCTCAGATGCACTGCAGAGCTGAGGAGTATTTTGCTGCTTAGCCCTGTGTCTTGTCAGTGAAAGGTCACTCCAGGAAAAATGAAAACTTCTATAGAGGTTGCATTAGGGGTCTTTCAGTCTCTTGTGGCTCAACAATGATTTAGAGTCGCTATCATCTCACCAATTTTTATGTGAAATGGAGCTCATAAGTCTTGTCTTGCTTCCTTATGAGTAGACCTGCTGCTCATGTTTATTTCTTGAAAACTGCTCCCTGCATGTTAATTAATTTAAAGGGCTAAAAATCCTTCTACTGACATCAACATACACTTAGAGGAATAGACTGGAGGCCTGGAAAAACAGATTGGAAGCCTGACTCTATGGGCCCAGGACTAGAAATTCCGCAACCACCACAATAGCTGTTTCTGACGGCACCCATGCTAGTTCCTCAGAATTCTAAATCTGCCCACTGGCCAAAAAAGTCTCAAGACCGCTGACTTAATGCCTTGAGAATTATTGATTAGACAAAGAACATCTCCAGCCTCTTCCTGAATAATTTCGTTATCTCCTCTTAGGTGATCCTGGTAGGAGACCATTCTTCATCTTGCATGGGTTCAAGATCAGGGTTCCAGAAACCTTTTATTCCATGGCATCCCCCAACTGGGCTGCCCTCCAGATTGGCCATGGTATTTGGGCTTAGTCCACTGCATCTGGAAGGCACCAAGCTAGAGAAAGCTGCTGATGAAAATCCTCCTGGGGCTCTTTGTGTCTATTATATATAAAATGCTCCAGGAACAAAAAAAAAAATTACTCTTATTTACTTTCCATGCTATGCATGGTTTCCAAATGTTTAGCACTAAACCACCTATTTTCTTTTAATACTGCACCATTTGCATGGAACAGGAATGTATTACTCTGTGATGTCCATTTAATTCATGCATTTCGCTGCTCCAATAAATATTCCTACACTTTAAAAAAGGTACTTGTTGACAGCATTGATTGCTTGACTTTATAACCACCCTGTTGATCTTCTTGAACTTGTTTTCTTCCTTCTGAACAACTTGGCTTTCTTAAATAAAGGAAGTTGTTATTTTTCCTGTCAGTTCATAGCAATAGATACATAAAAAAGTATTGGCTCTGACACTCTTTCTTTCAGATAAGGAGACCTGAGGTCAGTTGAAATGACAAATGCTTGCAAAGAACTTTAATACTTCCCTTAGAAAGTTTTTTTTTAGGATTCACAAGAGGTATGGAATTATTCGAGAATATAACAGTCAGCTAACCTGATTTCTGGAAAACAACCTATTGTTTTAGTGTGTGTGTGTTGCCTAACATATCACCAGTTTTTTTTCCTGAAATGAAATTTCAGGTGAATTTGGATGGGGCAGCTTCCATGAAACATCCATGCTGAATGAATTCTCATGGGAGCTAAGAATTTCAGTAACATTAGTGAAATGTCTGCACTACCACAAAATTGAAATTCTAGGAGGATGTATTCAAATTTGCCTTGATGTTAGAACTGGATGAAATTGCTGGCCACACAAATAAAGTGTGTGGTCACGTTTTGCTTGATGCTGGCCAGATTTTACTTTTATAACAATTCCATCCCACCCCAAAATAAGAAGGGCCAAGTCTTGATGTCTACCATTAGTTACAAGGCAACTATAATTTAAACCAGCAGTCCTCAAACTTTTTCAACAGGGGGCCAATTGAAAGGTGTCGGCGAGGGCGCGGGCCAGCAAGGTGGTGCTGGCGGGGGGGGGGGGCGGGTGAGGGGGACGGGGGGCAGTGGCAGGTGCACACGGCGAGGCAGCGGCTTGCTCACACAGAGATCATTTCCCTGAGCGAGTTCAAGATGATCTCTGCACGAGCAAGCCCCTGCTGGGCACGCGCACAGGCGCAGTGAGTCCAAAACCTCTGAGGTGGGCCAGATAAATGGGCAAGGTGGGCTGGATCCAGCCCGTGGGCCATTGTTTGAGAACCCATGCCTGAAACTGTAATGTCAGGATAATGTTTAATTGTGGGGTGAGGGTTATTCATTTAGGGTTTAAGCAATTTAGCAAGGTGGAGGAAGGAGAAGCAATCCAATAATCCCTGACACTTTCCAGAATCAACGGATGTGGGACAAAATGTCCCTTTGAATTTCTGGGTCTTACTCCTAACTCTATGAGGTAATCAGACTGTCCTACCTATTACATTCTGAAGCTACCCCAAGTAGAATATGTCCCAGTAGGGTTACTAGTGATCTGACCTTTCTCCTCCAGGACCTGGGGAAAAGACATCATGTTATCATCAGTGAAGCATAAGGCTGCCCAAACCAGAAATTGGACTACCACTCAACAGGTGCATTTTGAAGAGTGGTTCCTAAGAGAGCAGCTCATTTAGAAAAGTGGCTCCTAAGTTAATAGTTCCTTGGTGTCTAACAAATAGTTCTTGGCTGTGTTCCCCAGTTCTCTCACCGAAGGAGCTAGCTAGTCCTACCTTCTCCTCTTGCTGGACAACAGACTTTTCTCTCTCTCTTGCCCCACCACAATCAACTTTTAATTCTTGGGCCTGTCATTTACTGAAGGTTTACACATCTCTCACACTTTGTAACAATGACAATACACACTTTCTACCTTTTAGTCACACCTTCATGCTCAGAATATCCAATAATAAATCTTCAAAGAGCCCTGAACTGTGGTTGATCTTGTGTTCTATCCTGCCCCCAAATCCATAAATAACAACTCAACAGCAGCCTTTTCCCTTCACAAGTCAGCAACAGCTTTCCTTCTTTTTAAACACATGTTGGAGCCACTGCAGATAGATCTAGTGCTGAATGAAAGCAATTTGGAATCCCTGGAATGCTATTAATGTTTAAATAAGTGTTCTTTGACATTGAGTAAATATTACCTATATTATTCTTAGCGCAGACAACAATGTTTGAAGTGTTCAGATCCTACCAGGGAATCTATTGACTCTGGGAATTAATAGCTAATACAATATTAAATACACATTCAAATCTTGCCAGGAAAGAGACACCCGCTGATCAGCAGTACTTCATAACAGACCACTTGTGGATGGACTGTGGCAATTTGCCTCCTTACCCTTTCTTCATCTGTAGTGAAAGCACAATTACTTCCATTTAAAGCACCATGAGCAAGCAGTCAAAACAATTCTAGCGAAGATTTGAAAACCTTTGTAACCCCAAAGCAAGGGGCATAATTACCAAAAGATGGCACATAGTGGCTAAAAGATTGAGAGCCAAGAGTGTGAACAAATTCAAATCTCACCTGTGCTAAAAAGATGTGACTCTATTGGTCCCATCCCTAATGGCACAATGCATAGATGAACCATATATAGAGCACTTACCTGCTGCCATGGTAATGGTACCCACAAATGGGCACACCTGTGTACATGCATGTTAATATGACACAGCATGTGCATCACATACTTATACAGATGTGCTTAACTACAGTCTGCATCACATCTGTTTTCACTAGATTTTGTCCTACTTCACACAATGGCAGTAAGAAGTTCTGAAATGACATAGATGAAGCATTCCAAGGAACTGTTATACCCACCACACTTCTCAAAGTTCTGAAAAGATCCAGAAGCATATTGCTTACTCAGGTTTGGCACCTTTTGGAAGGAAATCAATTAACGGGTGAATTTGGGCTTTGTGATAGTGACAGTTACTTCAAATTTGTTTTTAGTGGAGACACAACATAAACACTCCAACAGAAAACCACTATTCCTGCTTCAGGACTCTGGAGCAATGGTGGGACATCTTCTGTGGCACACGATCTCAACCAACTTTCAGGACAGCCAAGGCCAACAAGAAGGGAAAGATGGGGAAAGATTCCATTTGTGCATCCTTACAAAAGCTAAAGATGTCATGTTCTATTAAAGCTAATTAGCTGTTGTGATCTACCTGATCTACCTGTCACAACAGCCTGTTCTAAACCTTAGTAAGTTGTACTGCTGCAACAATCAATTTCACAGTCTCAGCTGCATATCTCTAAAACAGCAGCAATACTGGACTAAACTGCAGAGCTGTCAGGCAGCCTAACAAATGCCGCTCTGCAAAATGGAATGACACTAGGCCACTTTGCAGGAATTGTGCAATCCACACTTTCTCAACAACAACCTTGCCTCTTGCAACAGGAGTAGAATAAATTTATCTACACAGATTGTTGAAGTAATCTTTGCAACCCTAACAGGAAAGACCTCTGAAAGACTTAATACATGCAGATATTGTGTGTGTTAGGCACTGCAGTGCCTTCATTCATTGGCTAAAAGACTAAAGAGTGAGAGCAGGCTAGTTTCTCACAAAATGAAAAGGCAAACAAGAGACTGCACATTTTGCCTCATATTGCAGATTCTACAAGGATAGGAGAGTTGCTGTGTTTTTGATTTTTTAAAAAAGCTGGGAATCCTGGAGATTATGGCTCATCTCCAAAAGGTTGCCTGCCCCCCTCCCACCCTCAGTTGGAAAAGACATGAGCATGGATGAGATTGTATTGGCTGGTCTCATAATACAACATTTAGCCATTTCTCCCTTTCTTTTCTCTTTCAGCAGTTTCCTAACCTTTGTTGATGAAAGTATAGGGTTTTCAGGTGCTTTTGCAACAGCAATCCTATGCATGGTGGAGGCAGGGTGATTAGGACATGAAGCGCCTGTGTACTTAAGGAGTGTGGCTTCCTTTGTGAATCTGAGCCTGGCAGGGAGTCTCTTTACAAGTAGCCCCCCAAAACACACACACACACACACACAGACTTCCCAGATGGGCAACATTTCTGTGCTCTCCTTGCACTTCACCTTACCTTTTGGCTGGAAAACAATTCATTGGTTCACTTTAAAGTAAGGCTGCCAGGGATGCTTGCCAGGTGGAAGAGTGGGGAAATTGAGTGGTTAGTACAGTCATACGGCTGCTGGCATGTTTTAAAAGAGAGGCACCCCTCAGGCTACCAAACCAAGGGCCCAACAAGCCATGGTGCTGCCCGCCAGAAAGATGGCCCATCCAGGTCCACATTTCACCACTTGCATTGCAGCCACTCTCACAACTCCCAGCATCCCCCAGCTGGCATGGCTTGGTCATGCAAGCTGTGGATGCTGACAGTTGCACTCCAACACATCTGGAAGGTGCCATCTTGTGGAAGGTCATGCCATAGCAGATCATTACATGAACCCCTTGTATGTCACACTCCTTATTTCACTCTCTCCACCACTTTGTCAATGTCTCTTTCTTTGTTTTGCTTTGTCAGTAGGATCCAATAAATCCAACTTTGTGAATGAATGGGTTCACCCTTTCTGAATAAGAGACTTTAGGGACAGGAAGGCAACAGTGTTCCAAGGAAGGGACCTTCTGGTTAGAAGCAGTTTGCTTTTTACTATAAAATACTGAAAACTGAACAGGAATTCCCTGGAAAGGACTTTGTGGGCTTTATCTGATCCATAAAGGTAATGGTACATTTTTTGCAATCAACCCATTCTAAATTCAGTACTATTAAATGTTAGATCAAAACAAAGCAATGAGTCTATAGCAAGACCCAGTTACCAACCTCACCACTTCAGCCGGTTATTTTCTATCTCTCTTGTTAGATAAGAAATTGAGGGCACAGACCGGGTGTAGGGAAAAACACAGAACATACACAACCCTGGTTATTTTTGCCAGCTTTGTAGCTTATTATCTGTAATCAGGTGTTTCGTATGGATATGAGTCTCCTGTTCTTAAAAATGTGCTCCAGGATGAAACAAAGTAATAAGGTTGTGTGAAGTTTCCATAGCCATGTGTCCTATGTTACACTACTCTTTGAAGGGGTCTCCGAGTCTGCTTTTAAAATAAAAGAAGGAAGGTCCTTGGAGTTGCCCATCAAGAGTAGTGCCTCAATAGCAGTCTGAGCCAGGCACATGGGTACATGCAGCCACCATTCTGAATATGCAACACACATGCTCAGGGGTTGTCATATCATAGGAACCTAGCGTGAGTTATGTGAGGGTTAAACCCATGGTCTGTTTTAGGTTATGTGTGGGTTATTTCACCCTTGCATAATCCACACTCAGCTTTCATGTTGTGCAAACAATCCCATTGTCTAGCTTCACCTGCAGCACAAAAAGTCCAAACAGTATGTTTTACTTCATTGCCATTGACCCAGTTATAATAACCAGAGGAGAATGAGGATTTTCCAGGGTCTACAGTATACTGAATAGTATAGTATAGACTCTATACTGAATAATGAAGGATTTGGAAGAACACAGGAAATGTTGTTTGTTTGTTATAATGAGGATTAACATCATCATTGAAGATAAAAGATTAACCCTTTCTGTGAATAATATTTCCATTTAGTTATAAATCACCTTTACTACATGCAGGTTTACTGTTGCAAGGAAGGTAGTACATTATATATAAGGATATTTTTGAAAGCAAGACATATGGCCAGATGGCACACAAAAGAACATTTATGTTTTGGGAAAGGAGCCCTACAGAATCTGTACCTATCATAATAAAAGAGGATGCAGTCTGACTGACTGTCCACCACAGTCATAGCCATGAAACCAGTTAACTGAAACTTGGCACGTGTACCAAGGAGACCCTGGGGAATTCACCTCAGGGTTATCTTGTTTTTAAGATTTCTTAATATTAATTTGGGCCAGTCACAGACTGTGGTCCCAACCTACCTCTCAGGGTTGTTGTTGTGAGAATAAAATGGAGCTATGTAAGCCACCTTGAGTTCTTCACAAGAGGGAAAAGGGTGGGATATCAATGCAGTGTCTGTGTCTGGAGTCTGCAATGACATCTTCAGCCACTAAAGGCAGACTTTCCTAACCAACACATAGCTTTGCAGTCCTTATAGTTTTAAGCCAAGGAGATTAACAGGGTGAATTGTCCTCTCTTCCCCCTCAAAGAGCAGGAACTCCTTCTGGGAAATCGAATGCACAGCCCACTTCCTTAAGGGGTTATAGGGGTGCATCTGGCAGTGGCTGTACCTTGGGGTGCCAACAGGCACAAATTTCACTAAAGCGAGGACAGGCACAATGTGACCAGCTCTCTACTAGCTGCAAAGTTTTGCTCAAACGAGTCACTACATGATATTAAGAACTATTTTGCAGGCTGAGGGACAGAGTTATATGCCTACTTCCTCTCCTCCGCTCTAGGGCAACTCCTTCCTTGCAGGAACAGAATGGGTAGACCTCTTCCTCAGGGGCTACAGGGTACACCATTGCAGGGGCCATGTTACAGGCACTAGTTGGGCAGCCACAATATTGTATTAATGTACAGGCGATTGCCACACTTGTGAAGTCAGGTTCATATGCTAATCATTGCATAATTGTGCAATTAAATTGTGGGAAGACAGACAGAGGGAAGAGAGAGAGGGGATAAATGGACAGACAAGAACATTAGACATGATGTAGTTGAAGTGAAATATATTAAGGGCAACCCTAGAGCTTGAGACATGTAAAGGGTGGGATACAAAAATTTAAATAAATGAAGGTAGATAGATACTGTCTCGATGTCCAGTAATCCCTGAGGGCCTCAGTCCATCCTCCTTACAAGCAGGGCCAAAGACATCCATGGTAAAGTTGACTGTCTATGTCTTTCACAGGACAGGAGTAGCAGGAAAGCTATCTTTGCCTCAGTGATCAACCAGTTGCCAGTATGATGAGTACAGGAAGCCACACTGTACACCCTGCTCCTGTGCTTCAAGGTATTGTCAAGACTCCAAAGAAACAGCACACTGGGGGTGCCTCAATAGCACCCTCAGAAGAACACTGCTGTTGATTCGGACATACAGGAAATATGCAGGGAGACCTCAACGGACTACAAGAAATTGAACAGTACAAGATGCTTTTGTAATATCATAGGCAGTTCTCAAGAGGCACAATAGTGAAAACAAAAAGCAGAATGGATTAAGACAAAGGGCAAAACAATGTCTATTTTAACTGTTTAAAACTATTCTTGTCAGTTTCGGGCTTTCTGCAGCAGTTATGGTGGAGCTTTGGCTAGGTCAGTCCCAGCATTATTTTTACTCACTTACTCACTTACTCAGTGGGACAATTGAGTGTTGGTCCCCCTATGCTGCATACAGCAGTCATTGTGACAAACAGTAACACAAAACACATTGATAACTGAAAACACAAACACAGCTAATGGCAATCCTGCTGTGTTTGCCTAAACCTGAACAAGAGATCACTTCAAATACACAAACTGAGCTGCAGAGGAGACAGCCTATTGTGTTTGTCGGTTGGTTCATTTGTTTGTCTTGAAAAATAAATTTGGAAAATGGCCTTAACAGACCCTTTGGAGGGGGGGCAGGTTCTCTATCATTATTTGCAGCTCAAAGGGTGATTTTTTCAGGTTCACAGCAGGGTAGAAAAGTGTGAAGCTTCCTGTCACTGTGTCCCCAGCCTGGACTGGGGCTCCCCAAATTTATTTTTAAATTTTTAAAACCCTTAAGCTCAGTGCAAGTGACATCCAATGTCTCACATAACTAGCAGGCCCTGAAATTAAAGGAGTCTAGCCTGCAACAATGGTTCATGGATTTCGCTGGATCCTAATGGGACTATGTGAAATAGAATGGGGGCTTTCAGTCATGTAATGATGGCACAACATTAGGAGTTGGATCCCAGTTCACATCCAGTTACACCCATTCACATCAATGAGATTTATTCTACTCAATATTCAAGTCACATCAGTTTCAATAGCTCTGCGTTTTTCTACCTTTTGGGCTTTTGAAAAAAAATGTTACCTTGATTAATTTCCTGTGGTATTTTATGTTCAATTGTAGTTAATTTTATCCAGAATGGCATATTTTTCCATATTATTTTCTAACCTGTAGTGTGCTAATAGACATTTTATTACATTTGGGGAAAGGTATTACTTTCATTTTAATAAGCCACTGTGGTCGTTAATAGCCCAGATGGAGGAAAACACCCTAATGGCTTTTTTAAAAACTATATTTTCAACTCTTGTAAAGTGGACAAATGGAAAACAGAACATATGGTATAAAATTATAGCCTTAAATTTTGACAATATGCTGTAGCAGTTTCTACTTCAATTCATTCACAGTTGCTTCATTAGCTGCTGGAATTTTCTCAAACGTTGTCATCCCATTTCGGTCCCCATTGCTCAACTCATACAGTTTTCATTCTCAGTGAAAACTGTGAAAACTTTAACCTATGTAAAGTTCCCATTTGATATGATTCCTAGAATTTCATTTTGAAAAGTATGAACTGAAATTCTTTATAGGCTGCAGGACTGGATTAACTGAGATGCTAAATAAGATTTGATATGTACTTCCAATGGTGCTAGGATATCATTGTAAAGAGAGAGCTTCCCCTTCTTCCAAAGGTAGCTCACAGACATTTTCATTCTGATGAAATAAAATCCAAATAGCAAAATATCATAACAAAACCAAGCCATTAACAGAATGTTAAAAATACAACCTTACTAATTAGATTATTATTATCTTGACCTGTAACTAGATTTGCTTTTGATATTCCTGTTGCTGTTCAAGCTGTTCTATCCGTTCTTGCAAATTCAATAGCTGAGAAAATTCTTCTTCACACCTACAGCATATTAAAGAAAGAAATTAAATAATTGAGATATCTCTCTCTCTCTCTCTCTCTCTCTCTCTCTCTCTCTCTCTCTCTCTCCCTCCCTCCCTCCCTCCCTCTCTCCCTCTCTCTCTCTCAATGGTTTGGACATAACATTAAAGCATTTTTTCACCATGAAAATGCAAGTTCAAGCTCAGGAAACCTACAATAAGCTGCATTCTAGTGAGCAGGCTTGCTACCCATGAAGAGCTTCTGTCATGTAACAAAAGGCACATGTTGAAGGATATGGAAGTATTGTTCGGGCATGGGGAACCTGCTGCCCTCCGGATGTTGTTGGATTCCAACTCTCATCGACTCTGGCCAGATTGGCCAATGGTGGGAGATGCTGGATGTTGGGTCCCCACATTCCCCACCTCAGCTTTACGTCGTCGTCGTCGTCGTCGTCATCATCATCATCATCCAGTTCCTCCAATTCCTATCCCAGGAAGAGGCCAGGAAGGAGGACTTGTACCATTGTCGATGGTATCAAAAATCACTGAGAGGTCCAGCAGAATCAACAGGGATTCACACACCCATCAAGTTCCTGGCACAGGTCATCCAGCAAGGAGACCAAAGCTGTTTCTGTCTGATAACCAGGTCTGAAGCCTGATTGAAATAGATCTTGGAACTCCATCTCAACCAGGAATCCCTGGATTTGGGAGGCCACTACACACTCTAATACCTTGCTCCAAAAGGGGATACTGAAGACTAGCCAATAGTTGTCCAACACAGTGAGATCCAGGGTAGGTTTTTTCAACAAGAGTCTCACCACCACCTCCTCCAGGCAGGTTGGGACTCGACCTTGACTAAGGGAGTCATTCATCACACTGCATACCCACTCGGCCAGTCCCCCTCTGGCTGCTTTAATGAGACAGGAAGGGCAAGAATCCAGAACTCATGCTGTGCCTCTCACCTCTCCAACAATCCTGTCCACATCCTCAAGCTGTACAAATTGAAAAGTATCCAATAATGCTGGACAAGCAGGAGCCAAAGTAGCATCCACTGGGAATCAACAATTCCATCCAAGTCAGAGCAGATCTGAGGGACTTTGTCTGCAAAGTGCTGAGCAAATTGTTCCCTGTGCATTGTCAATAGTCAGAACTCTCCTCCTGTGAATTCATGTATAAAAGACCCCGACCACCCAAAACAACTCTGCAAAACAGCTCTTGGCACATGTGAAAGCAGCACAAAAGAATTGCTTCTTTGCTGCTTGTATCACCACAGAATAGGGTTTCAAATAGGCTTTAGCCTGTGTGCAATCGGATTCAATCCAAGTTTCTACCAACATCACTCTAGCCACCCTCTCACTCACTGCCAGCTCCCTAGAAAACCAGAGTGCTGGGGTGGCTTTACTCTGTGAGAGGCTGCTCAGAAGCAATTGTGTCCACAGCCCGGGTCATCTTTCCATTCCAGTCAGGGCTACAGCAGAGGGCTCTCTGTGAAGAATTGGTTTAGTAGGTGAATGAAGCAAGCCATGGTCTACCGCAGCCCTTCCCAATGTCTTTAGGGCCAAAGAGGGCAGGTGAGGTTGCTCATTCTCTATGTCACTCTCAAATCCATCACAGGGGCTTATGCAAAGTGCCCTTGCTTCTTCTCAGCCATTTGGATGCCCAGCTCTGGCTGGCTTGGCACCAGCATGCCACCTTCTGCTATCAGGAATATTAACCATGAGCATGAGAGAACTATATATGCACAGTCCCTGACTTCCAAATTTAAGGGAAGGTTAGGCAAAGCAGGATTCATTCTGACATCTCACACACATTGTTCTCCTGCAAAGATAAGAGGCTTCCATTCTGCATAACCCCTTGATGTTTAGCCTTGATTACAATATTGTAATGCGTGTTTGGATCAAGATTGTTATGAAGTTAAGAGTGCATCAGATTCCCCTGATCCCACGACCTGAGCTGAAAACCATGGCAAGTATTTAGAGTTGTTACCAACATTTTGCCTTAAAGTTCTTACTGTCAGTTACTTAGGAAAGAAATTTCAAACTTTCAGAATCTCTCTCTCTCTCTCTCTCTCTCTCTCTCTCTCTCTCTCTCTCTCTGGTTAGGTGAGTGGGTGGAAAAAGCTGCATGAAAACCCAGAGGCCTCTAAAAGATTGATGCGTGAGGGGAAGAGGAAATGGCCTTCAAGGGAACCCTAGAATGTTAGATTGGGACCCAAGGCTTGGGGTTCTACATCTGTCCAGTGAGTAAGGCAGTAGAAGGAAATGGCAACCCACTCCAGTACCCTTGCCATGAAAACCCCATGGACAGTACCAAAAGGCAAAAAGATATGATGCCGGAAGATGAGCCCCTCAGGTCGGAAGGTGTCCAATATGCTACTGGGGAAGAGCGGAGGGCTAGTACTAGTAGCGCCAGAAAGAATGAAGCAACTGAGTCAAAGCCAAAAGGACACTCAGTTGCAGATGCATCTGGTAGTGAAAGGAAAGTCTGATGCTGCAAAGATCTATACTCCATAGGAACCTGGAATGTAAGATCTATGAATCAAGGCAAGCTGGATGTGGTCAAACAAGAGATGACAAGACTGAACATCGAAGTCTTAGGAATCAGTGAATTAAAATGGACAGGAATGGGTGAATTTAATTCAGATGACCATCAGGTATACTACTGCAGGCAAGAATCCCTCAGAAGAAATGGGATTCTTCTGCCTTCATAGTCAATAAAAGAGTAGGAAAAGCAGTACTGGGATACAATCTCCAAATTGACAGAATGATCTCAGTTCGAATTCAAGGCAAACCATTCAACATCACAGTAGTCCAAGTCTATGCCCCAACCACTGGTGCTGAAGAGGCTGAAGTTGACTGGTTCTATGAAGGCCTACAACACCTTCTAGAATTAACACCCCAAAATGATGTCCTTATCATCATGGGGGATTGGAATGCTAAAGTAGGAAGCCAAAAGATAACCGGAATAACAGGCAAGTTTGGCCTTGGAATACAAAATGAAGCAGGGCACAGGCTGGTAGAATTCTGTCAAGAGAATATGATGCTCATAGCACACGCTCTTTTCCAACAACCCAAGAGACAACTCTACACATGGACATCACCAGACGGTCAACACAGAAATCAGACTGACTATGTGCTCTGCAGCCAAAGATGGAGAAGCTCTATACAGTCAGTAAAAACTAGAGCAGGAGCTGACTGTGGCTCAGATCATGAGCTTTTTGTTGCAAAATGTAGGGATAAATTGAAGAAAGCAGGGAAAAGCACTAGGCCACTCAGGTATGACCTAAATCATATCCCTGATGAATATGCAGTAGAGGTGACAAATAGATTTAAGGAATTAGATCTGATAGACCGAGTGCCTGAAGTACTATGGATGGAGGTTCACAACATTATACAAGAGGTAGCAACTAAAACCATCCCAAAGAAAAAGAAATGCAAGAAAGCAAAATGGCTGTCTGAGGAAGCTTTACAAATAGCTGAGGAAAGAAGGGGAGTGAAAGGCAAAGGAGAAAGGGAAAGATACACCCAATTGAGTGCAGAATTCCAGAGAATAACTAGAAGAGATAAGAATGCCTTCTTAAATGAACAGTGCAAAGAAATAGAAGAAAACAATAGAATAGGGAGGACCAGAGATCTCTTCAAGAAAACTGGAGATATGAAGGGAACGTTTCATGCAAAGATGGACATGGTAAAGGACCAAAATGGCAGTGACCTAACAGAGGCAGAAGAGATTAAGAAGAGGTGGCAAGATTACTCAGAAGAACTATACAAGAAAGAGCTTAACATCCCTGATAACCACGATGGGGTGGTCACTGACCTCAAGCCAAACATCCTGGAATGTAAGTTCTCCAAATGAATAAATAAATAATAATGTGAAGTCAAATGGGCCTTAGGAAGTCTGAGCAACTACAAAGCTAGTGGAGGTGACAGTATTCCGGCTGAGCTATTCAAAATCTTAAAAGACAATGCAGTAAAAGTGCTACACTCAGTATGCCAGCAAATTTGAAAAACTCAACAGTGGCCACAGGAATGGAAAAGGTCAGTTTACATTCCGATCCCAAAGAAGGGCAATGCCAAGGAATGTTCAAACTACCACACCATTGCACTCATTTCACGTGCTAGCAAAGTTATGCTCAAAATCCTACAAGCTAGGCTCCAGCAGTATGTGGACCAAGAACTACCAGAAGTACAGGCAGGATTTCAAAGAGGGAGAGGAACTAGAGATCAAATTGCCAACATATGCTGGATCATGGAGAAAGCTAGGGAGTTCCAGAAAAACATCTACTTCTGCTTCATTGACTATGCCAAAGCCTTTGATTGTGTGGATCACAACAAATTGTGGCAAATTCTTAAAGAGATGAGCGTACCTGACCATCTTATTTGTCTCTTGAGAAATCTATATACGGGTCAAGAAGCAACAGTGAGAACTGGATACGGAACCACTGATTGGTTCAAAATTGAGAAAGGAGTTCGGCAAGACTGTATACTGTCGCCCTGCCTATTTAACTTATATGCAGAGCACATCATGAGAAAGGTGGGGCTAAAGAAATCACCAGTTGAAATTAAGATTGCTGTGAGAAATATCTACAACCTCAGATATGCAGATGATACCACTCTCATGGCAGAAAGTGAAGAGGAACTAAAGAGCCTCTTGATGCGGGTGAAGGAGGAGAGCGCAAAAGTTGCCTTGAAACCCAACATTAAGAAAACTAAGATCATGGCATCCGGTCCTCTCACTTCCTGGCAAATAGATGGGGAAAATATGGAGGTAGTGACAGATTTTGTTTTCCTGGGCTCCAAGGTCACCGCAGACGGGGACTGCAGCCAAGAAATTAAAAGACGCTTGCTCCTGGGGAGGAAAGCTATGGCAAATCTAGACAGCATACTAAAAAGCAGAGACATTACCCTGCCAACAAAAGTGCGTATAGTCAAGGCTATGGTTTTCCCAGTTGCAATGTATGGCTGTGAAAGTTGGACCATAAGGAAGGCTGAAGAATTGAGGCCTTTGAATTGTGGTGCTGGAGGGGACTCCTGCGAGTCCCTTGGACCACAAGGCAATCAAACCAGTCAGTCCTAGAGGAGATCAACCCTAACTGCCCTTTAGAAGGCCAGATACTGAAGATGAAACTCAAATATTTTGGCTACCTAATGAGAAGGAAGGACTCCCTGGAGAAGAGCCTAATGCTGGGAACAATAGATGGCAAAAGAAGAAGAGAACGGCAGAGAATGAGGTGGCTAGATGGAGTCACTGAAGCAGTTGGTGTGAGCTTAGGTGGACTCCAAGGGATGGTGGAGGACAGGAGAGCCTGGAGAAATGTTGTCCATGGGGGCGTGATGGGTCGGACATGACTTTGCAACTAACAACAACAACAACAAAAGTAGATAGCTTGCATTGCAATGTTGGCACACCTTACATGCAGCTACGCAGAACTGTATGAGCTCTGGTCTTCTAGCCTCTCTGTCATGGACCTTGGCTAAACTGTATTAATACCATGTTCAAGGTACAGCTGCCCAAAGCCCCAGTTTAACCTGGACAAATATCTTGCTGCTCCAGGAAGCTTTATAATGCAATGCAGGGATGGGCAACTTGTGGGCTACCAAACATTTGAGCCTACAACTCTTATTAGCCCTAGCCAGCCAAGGCAATAGTGAAAAGTGGGAGAGGGAATGAGTTTAGGCCAAAACATCTGGAGGAACAAAAGTTCCCCTCCTCTGATCTAAAGTTCATCAATGAGTAAAGAATAGTGGCAGGAAGAAGGCAAATAAATATATGATGAGCATAAAGACACACCAGGAGAGAAACTTAAGACTGTATTGCAATTTGGGGACTATTTTTAATGCAGACATGGTGAATGGATCATGCAGTGCCTCCCTGCATACAACCCAGCTCCAGACATTGTCTTTCATCTCTTCCTTGAACTAAGAAGAAACCCCTATATTTAGAGTCCTACCAGGGAGCAGCAAATAATCATGTTAAAAGAACCCATTATCTTTTCAACAAGTGCATGAAGGCTGAATGAGGAGTCGAGATTGCTCTCTCATATATGCTTTTCATATCATGTAACACCAATTTTAAGTCAACTGTGTTGGCCTCTGATTTATTTCTGGGCCTAAATCAAGGCATTGGTGCTTGCCTATAAAGTTCAAAATGGTTTAAGTTCAGGGATTCTGCAAAAGTGCCTCTTCCCATTGGAAAAAATCAATAAATTAGATTATCTTTATAGGCCCACCACCAAAAGGGGCTCAGCTGGTGCAAAAATGAGACAGGACCATTTTGGCAATAGCACTCAGGTTGTTTTGGCAAGCTATGAAAACATTATTATTCTGCTTGGCCTTAACCCTTTTTAGAATGTGACTAAAAGTTTTAATTCTGCTTCTTTTGATTTTAAGTCCTTTATTTAGATGTTGCTATTTGTTGGCACATTGTTTGGCTTTATCCTGTTACATAAAGTGCTTTGGGGGTTGGTGCCAGGGCTGGAAAATGGCATGAAAAGGCTTTTATAAAAACATGTTTCAAAATAAAGGGCTCAGAACAAACAATGACAGGAAAAGACAGTGGGTAGGGTGGCAGAGGGGTTAAACAAAAGGCTTATGACAGGACTATAAATGAATAAGAAATTCCCAGACATTTTCGCTCTAGAGTAGGAGCCTGATCAGGATGGTAAGTAAACAGCAGGACTTCTTACCTCCTCTGTGATTGTGAACAGGTGAGCATATGTAGCAAGGCCTGAGGCTATGCTGAGAATGTCTATCCCAGAACCTTTCTAAACATCTGGAAGTCCCATGGCATTAACTAAAGCAGAGATGCCAGAAGGAAACATTTGATGACTTTAATGGCAAAGAGCTTTTATGTGCTTTTAACCTTGCTCCCAACATTTCCCCCTGTTTGAGTCTATATTTAGAATTTCAAAAGCAAATGAAATCAGAAGCAAAAGCCAAAATAGATCAGCAAAACTACACAGGCTTCAGAATGACAAGGAAGAGACATCAGATTAAGGCAGTTATCCCTCTAGCTTAGATTGCAAACAACAGTGCCTGTTTTATGGTTACTCGGCAGAATGGGATGAGTCAAGCGCCTGTAGAAAATAACCTTGGGATGGCCTAGAAATGAGCAGAGGATTTCTGCACCTTTAATAGCTGTGTAGAAGTGGTGGCCACTGTCCAAGTAAACCTGTGTGGGGCAGGCAAACAAAGGCCATCTTCCCACGTGCCCATGTGTCTGCCCTGCAGCTGATCATGCATATGCCCTCCTTCCAACCAGCTCATTCTGTCTGGCCCTGGATCAGTCTACTTTGTGGCTCTACCAAGGAGGTCAATATTTTTGAAATTAAACATTGGAATCCCTACTCCCTAAATAGACTTGACAGGGCAACTCTAGTGTGGTGATTAATTTTGAACAGCCAAGTTTCCAAGACAAATCCAACCATTAAAGCAGCTGTGTTGATCCATATTAACAACACAGGTTTAGGATTTTCATCTTCCCCAGAAGCAGGTCTTTTCTAAAGCTAATGGGTCTCTATTGCCCATTAAAGCCCAAGGCACCCCCAAATTCTTTGCAGCACAACATGGATAGCTCCCAGCAATATTTCCCATCCAGGTATTGGGAGATTTGCAGCTAAGTTCAGAGGTAACATGGAAGCTCACAAGGGTTGCAAAGAGCATCTTTGTTCCCTCCTGCTAATCAAAAAGTCCCAGTGTTTTGATCCTGAAAGCCCAGGCCCAGTGGAGCATTGGTATAAACAGGGAAATACATGTCAAGAGAAGAATGTCTGTCCCTGGCTCTATACTACAAGCACACAGATGCCATTTTGGAGTGTCAGGCTAGAACTACAGAAACATGAGTTCAAATTCCTGACACACAGAGGGAGGGAGGGGGAGAGGGAGAGGGAGAGGTAAGGAAAGAGGTAAAAGCCCTCACAGCAGGGCTGCTGGGATGGCCTTGCTTCCCCCTCTCAACCCACTCAGCTCAGCCTGCTGGAAGGACTGGTGACCATTCAGGGGTTGCAAAGGACATGTAGTGATGAGCAGGATAGAAATGTAATGATAGAATAAGCAATAAAAAGCCAGTGCTGTGGCACACAGGTGGGGCACATTTGTTTATGATACAATTTTAAAAAAAGAAACACAGCACACTATAAGTGCACAAATATTTATATCACTCAAACAACAATATATCCCAATACATTTTTATCCCACACTGCCCTTCATCACAGAATGCATTATCTTCTTTGAAGAAACAGCAGGAGATTCATACACGGTAAAAAGGAAAATTGGGAGAGGGAACAAATTGGGGAGGGGGACAAGTTTTTCCTGTTTCAAATCTTGCCCTCACAAAGACAGACAGGAACACCACAAGCATACCCTTGCTCCTCTTATTTTCCACACATAGGAAAAAATAGAGGTGTAGCCTCAAGAAAGCACATCAGATCCTATCCCCCAAAGCAGAACATAGGAATAAGTGCTTTTTCAAACTATTAAATATTTGCACCTGTTTGAGCTTAAAGGACTCAGCTACCAGAACAATTTTGTTGATCTGCAGTGAACATAAATATAGATTTCTCCATATAATATAGACAAATGTAATGTTTTGTCATCTTCCATCTGCACCAGCACTCAGATTTGATGACACTGCTTCAAACTTGGGGAAACTGCCAGTTTTTATTTTACAAGGTAATGCTCTTTTTGGCACTTTCGCTTCGTTGTTTAATTTTTTTCACGTGCTGAATCAGCCAGATTTGCAATTTCTCTCTTGCAAGATGGGCTTTGAAGTGATAATTGATAGATACATGGTACAAATAACCATATCATGTTTCTGTAGTCACATTTAGTTTGGCAGTTGGTAACTACCCATGCAAACCATTTGCAGCAATAAAGCTGAACACAATTACCATGTAATCTTCTGGGTATACATTTAATGAAATCAAGCAAGTGCAGTCCTGATGGTGAACTCAGTGCCACACTTGTGTGGGTCATTCCAAAGCCAATTTGTTGCAATGTCACTCAGATTGTGGCCCACTGAGGTTGAGAAAGTGTTCCCCCTCCCCACCCCACCCTATAGCATCTAAATTCCTGGCCAGAAGCTGATTTTCCTAGGGGCTAAATTCAGAAGATGATTGTCCAGCCTCCCCAAGCTTGGTGCCTTTCAGTTCAGTTAGCCTGCAGCTCCCAGCATTCTCTGCCAACATAGGAAGTGCTTGTGACAGGCAGCGTCTAGCCAGGGACATTTCCCCTACAATAGAACGATCCCCAGATCCTGTTAACAGCGCTAGACACACATGTTTTGCCTCCAGGCCATTCAATTCACAATATAGCAGCAAATTTCGGTTTGCTACAGCCTGCACATGTTTCTTCCCGAAAACGCCAACCACATTCATTTTATGTTTTTAAGCACATTTGCAGTGCAAGCCTATACATGTCTACTCAGAGATAAATCCTATTGAACCTGATGGAACTTATTCCCAGAAAAGTAAGCCTAGAATTGGTTCTCTTATTAAGAAGGCAGACAGACTCTGGAACATGGAATCAGCCTCTTTATTATGGCACAGAAGGAATGATCAAACCACAACATTATATATGAACTAGACCCTTGCAGTGGTGCCATAAAGAGATGTTACTATTGAGGTCGTATGAATAAAAAAGGAGATATTGATTCAATTTGCACATAGTGTTTAAGGATAGGCTGGACATGCATATGGTAGGCATGTCCTGAGTTGACTGTAGCTGGGGGTAAGACTAGATGGCCCAGGAGACCCCTTATGACTTGCTGTTTCTATGTTTCTATAGTAACACATCATAGGTTAAGCAGTGGTTGGGCAGGGCTGTGCAGGACTGAGCAAGTGTGAAATTCACCACTTCTCCTTTGCGTCTGGTTTAAAAAACAACACAGAACTGCTTACTTCTGAGGTTGTTCAGTTTAATGTGTGAACCCAGAACTCTGGGTTGCTGAGAGGGAAACAAACCATGGGTTAACATTCTGGGTTGTTTCCCCCTTGACAACACAGAGTTACAGGTTTGTGCAATACATGGAACAGCCCAAGAATGGGGCATTCTTGGGTTATTTCTAAAAGCAGATGCAAAGAAGCAACAGCAAGCAGGCTTGTGTGCTCACTCACAAGCAGCCCGGACAACTGATATGTTTAACCTGACTTTTCATGACTTTTACTGGGAAAAGGTTTGGTTGTAAAGTTAAGGTACCCTTTTCCTGAGAATGTAAATGCAGCAAGTCATCACAGTACACACTGAACTTTAACAAAAGGCTACTAAAGGGACTTGAATGCAACCAAAATGAAACGAAAAGAGTTCGTAAACAGCTCATTTAAAGGGTAAAAGATTTGAGCTTTCTTTGAAGTTCAGTTACTATCAAATAATGCCAAAATTTAATAGTGTTTCACAGTAGTATATATATTAGAATCACATCATTAAATTGGTAGTAAAAAGATAAGCTGAATTTTCACAGTTACAAAAGCTGTGTTCTATCATTTGAAAATAATTTGTCTTATATTTCAGAGCTGGGATTTCTAGACAAAGAATAGAAATAACAGCACCAAAAAAGAAAAAGAAAACAGTACTAAAACCCCTCAACAAAGGTGACTTTGGGGGCTCCAGAGCTTAGGTAGAATGCAATATCTCCAAAAAGTGTGTGAAAGGAAAGAACTGCCAACATTTCCATTTCAGATTGCCTTTGGGTGAGGCCAAAGGGATAAAATTCAGCATGGCTTGGGTAGCAATGTTCAGAGACTGTAAGTGAACCAACCTGTTTCACACTTCCCACACTAATATGCAGATCAGAACACAGTTATCCTTGAGTTTTCACAGCTCCAAGTTTTACCGCACAGTTCTTGACTAAAAAAAAAATACCAGAATGCTTTAAAAATACCTATTTTAGCTTAAAATACAGAAAGAAACATTTCTTTGGAATATCATACATTATTTTCATTGCATTTTGTGAAAAAATGTTCTACACTAATGCACATTTTTCAACTTTTTCATTATAAACAAGATGGAACAGACTTATGAATCAAAATATTGAAGATTGACATAGACTAGTCTGTTCTTCCTTGGGTCTGGCTTCATCTTGGATACATTCAAGCTGGCCAGACATATGGAAAGTATTGGATATCATTTCCATATCAAGTATAATCACATATAATCTGAAAGTTCGGTGGCTTGAGGGGTGATTGCTCTTTCCTGCTCCTGTGAATATCTAAAACATTTTCTTCCATTTTTATTCATTGTTTCCTGTAATACAGATATATCTCTATATATTCGTATATCTGTATTATGTCAACCCAACTGAACATTTTGCATTGAACAATACTGAACAAGAAGGAAATATGAAGAAATACCACCATCTGATCAGTAAAATCATTCTAAAACTGAAGACTTGAATTGCTATACTGAAGTTTTAAGTGGGGTTGCTCCAATACTATACTAAGGCCTTGTTTATACATTGCCATAGTTGCCATTACCTTTTGAAGTAGTGGGATGGTGTAAACTGGTGTCCTGAAGCAGCAGGGGTTGGACCCAATGGCCCTCTTGGCCTCTTCCAACTCTACTATTCTATGATTCTTAGTTCCATACCACTTCATGAGTAGATGAAATATTCCAACCACATGGGCCGGGCTGATCAGGTGGTTCTTTTCTAGTCAGTCAGCATCTTGCCAATTAGATAGAAAAAGGCTCTTGCAATGGATTCCATCATATTGTTGGAATATTTACACACACTTTCTGTGGTACACAATATAGCTTAGCCTTTGTAGTTATGTAGTTGATGTTTTACCATTTCTAAGTTCTTTTTATTGTTTCAAGGTTTTACTGTTTTAAGTCTTTGTGCACCATCTTGATGGATTTTTAGCAAATAAGGCAGACTATAAACACAAATCATTTAAAAAATACACTGCAGTAAAAGCTCCTCCCATGCCACTTGGTGAATGCATGAAGGGGGCCTAAACTAGCTAGACTAGGGAACCTTCATGACCTTTGAAACACAGGAAAGTTTGTTACCTTATTTTCTCTGAGCCACCAAAGTGCTGTTTTTTCTTGGTTAGGTCCTGTTGAGAGGAGGAAAACACTCTGTCTTCTAGCTCTTGGAGATCTGTTTACTTCTGGGCCATGAGGATCTTGCAGCTGTTTAAGTCCTTGTCTTTGTTCCAGGCTGTGTAACACTGAAATCCCCTAATCTAAACATAGAAAAGACTGAAGCTATTGAAACAGATAAGCCATTTTGTAGGGGTGCTGAGGTACACCATGGAGGTGCAAATATTCTTAAAAATGGAAGAAAAAAAATGATAGAGCTAGGTCCATGGGGACGGGTGTGCATGTGTGCATGTGTGGAACTGCCCCCTGGGAATTTCAGTAAAGATGTAATTCTAAGCACAGAAACAGCAGCTTCTGTGCTAGGCCTGTCCTGGCTAACTCTGTGTTCACTTTCTAGCTAGAGAGGAAATACTCAGGACAAGACAGAAGATACTTACAATCTTCTGGGAAAAAGTGCTTGAATTTAGCAGGTGTCATGGGAGAACCTCCTCCTAAGGCAAAGTGGAAATTGCAGGTAAAGGCATGGCCAAGCCTTCTCCACACAAAAGTAGCCCCAGTTGGAGTGCAGGAACAGGGCCTTGTGCCACACATGCCTGCCTTGTCTATCTCTGCTCTTCAGGTCCTTGCAACACAGGCAGTGAGGCCCAGCCAGGAAAGGTCAATAAATTTAACCTGGAAGTTGGGTGTGTGCTCTGGGAAGTGGGTTGAAGTTTCCATTGAGCTCAGCGGAGAGTGGCTGCAATGCAAGTGGTGAGATGTGGATAGAAGGGGTGTTGAGGCCATCTTTCTGGCAGGCAGCAACATGGCTTGTTAGGTCCTTGGTTTGGTAGCCTGAGGAGGTGCCTCCTTTCTAAAGCCCCTTCAGGTTTGTGGTTTGTGCCCCTTCAGCGGCACAAACCACTGAATTCCTTCCCTCTTTCACCTGGCAAGCATCCCTGGTTTTCACTTTAGTTTAAAGCAATCCAAGGAATCGTTTTCCAGCCAACAGATAAGGTGAAGTACAAGAGCACAGGAATGTTGCTCATCTGAGGTGTGTGTGCGTGCATGCGTGCGTGTGTGAGGGTTGAGGGGGGAGGGTGCTTGTAAAGAGACTCCCTGCCAGGCTCAGAATACACAGGCCCTTCATCTCCTAACTGCCCTGCCCCCACCATGCATAGGATTGCTGTGCAAAAGCACCTGAAAACCCTATACTTTCATCTACAAAGGTTAGGAAAGTGCTGAAAGAGAATATAAGAGAAAGGGGGAGAGAGCTAGGTGTTATATTATGCAACTAGCCAATCCAATTTCATCCATGCTCTTAGGCGTCCACCTGCTGGGGGCAAAAAGGGGCAGGGAACCCTTTGGAGATGAGCTACAATCTCCAGATTCTCAGTTTTTACTAAAAAGAAAAAAGCAAGTCTCCAGCCTTCATAGACCCCAAAATATTCATGAAGTCATTGCAATGCCCACCACTCTTAATATCTTTGTGTGCCAGCCCTTCTGAGTGTGTTAAGCCTGGGGGGGGGGTACCTATTACCTATTACCCTGGGGGAGGGTCCATATATGCCCGCCCGCCCCCTGAGATCAGCGGGAGAGGCCCTTCTCCGGGAACCTTCCGTGAAGGAAATTAGGAGGATAGGTACTCGGAGGAGGGCTTTCTCTGCGGTGGTGCCCAATCTATGGAATGTGCTCCCCAGAGAGGTCCGCCTGGCACCATCGTTATTTGTTTTTTGGCGCCAGGCAAAGACCTTTTTATTCAAGCGTCATTTTAATTGTTAATGGTATTTATTCTTATTCTTTGGCCAGGGCGACTTATTTTATACTGTTATATGTGTTTTATATTGTTAATTTTTGTATTTTAATTTATTTATTTGTAAGCCCCCCGAGGCTTCGGCGAATGGGGTGGCCTAGAAATTTTCTAAATAAATAAAATAAATAAATATTAAGAAAAGCCTCATAGAAAGCAATTTAGAAATCTAGGAGTTTCTTGTGGCTGGGTTTAGACAGCAGAGTGTCTACCAAAAAAAAAGTATCAGCAGACAGGAGTTCATAATCTTTCTAATTCTGGGCTGGTTAATACATTAGTGCTCATTTCATAAAGATATTAAAAAATTACCTTGACAATATGTTCAGATAACACACTCCTCACTAGTCTGATTTTTTGTGGGGGGGTGGGGGGGACAGAGACAGAACTACAGATGTGTCCATTGCTTTTATCTAGATTACATCTCAATGCTTTTGCCTGCACTGAATACCTGCTGATGCTCAAGTGACAGTCACTGATACTCAGTACTCTATAAATCTTCATACAAATGCCATTTGAGACATGGATTTCATTACTCCAAGGGTAGTGATAGGTAGAGATTAATTTTAACTGTACTTTTTCTTTTCCCAGATACTCATTCAGCAATTAAGATCTTAACTCGGAGTTGAAGCTTGTCATTAAGAGTAATTTATTCTAATCTCTATGGCATGTTTTATGACAGCTTGTAGTGATGGAAACATTGTAAAAGATCTTATTCTTCATGTCACAATATTTGTTATTTAGCTTCACTCTGTTTTTGGGGGGTGGATGGAAGAATGGGCTTTTTACATACCAGTGACTGACAAAAGTGTTCCCACACGCATAAACACTACACCACAATAGTTAAATGAACCATCATTAGGAGAAAGGGGTGGGAGCATTCTAAGGAACCCCAGCAGGCCAGATTGGTCCCTGGGCTTGAGGTACAACATGTAGGACTCCTAGCCACTTACAACCTCCCACCACCATGCCCATGAATGTAGCTAATCCTCTATTAAAGCTATCCAACTTGGTGGCCATAACTAGATCCTGTAGCAGCTAATTCTGTTAATTATGCATGGGGTTCAGTTCTGAAACACCCACCTTTCAGCTTCAGTGGATGATCCCAAGTCCTAATATTGTAAAAGAGGGATAAACACTTCTCTTCACTGTCTCCGTATCTGGCATTATTTTATGCACCTTTATCAACTTCTCCCTTACTCATCCTAAATAAAAATAACCTTTCCTCATTAGAGAGTTGTTCCAAACTCTTGACCAGTTTGGCTGCCCTTCTCTGCACCATTTCTAGCTCTATAATATCCTTTTAGAGGTGCAAAAGTCAGAACTGTGCACAGTATCCAGCAGTGGTTGCTTTGCAGATTTGAATAAAGGCATTGCAATAGCAGCAGATTTATTCTCAATGCCTTTCCTGATTATTCTCAACATGGAATTTGCCGTTTTCATTGCTGCTGCACACTGGGTTGCCATTTTCAATGAGCTGTCCCCAAGATTCCTTTCCTATTCAGTCATCAGCAGCTCAGACTCCATCAGCATGCATGTAAAGTTGGGATTTTATCACTTTATGCTTGCTTTAGGCTTGAGCTACTTACATTTGACATTTTAATGCCCATTTCCCCAGATTTTCCCAGTAATGCACGCTTTGTGTATGGTGGTTGAATTTAATTTTCCTTTGTCTTTGCAAATATGTGCACTTAGGGAAGGGATTAGTAAAAATAATTTTGGCAGCTTCCACCAAATAGGTGTTCTCCAGATGTGTTGGGCCATTCCTCCCATCATCCCCAGCCAGCCTGGGAAAGGCTGCACTAATATATCACATCAAGCCTCAAAGGTTTCTTTTTTAATTAGGTGAGCATCTGGCACAATAGTCAGAAGAGAAAGATTTGCAATGTAGAATGCATTTATAATGTTCAAATGCCTGGAATTTCTCTTGTGATCTAATTCATCCATTTATCCAGCTAAAGAATGAAAGAAATGTCTTAGTACTAATGCCTGGGAGCAGATTAGTCCTACTCTCAATTTTATTTTTTCAAGTGCTTCCCATTTCCCCAAGTAGGAAGAAGTTCTCGGTACAAACTTTGCCAGGTAAGTTTTCTTGTGCCCACCAATGGTCAAGAATCTTGAAAGTTGTAGTCCAAAACATTGGGAGGGCACCAGGTTGAGGAAAGCTGTTGCACATCGTTTGAAACTTGAAGCACTTTAAAAATAAAATAGCATCATACTGCTGAGAATATTGGAAACTTGTTGTGGGAATGGATTTTGTTGTAATTTGCCAGCCAGACAAAGTTCTAGTCTCAAAGGGACACAGGTTCCCCCCAAATTGTGGCATAATGTTATAGCTCCTCAAGGATTCTTCCTCCCAACCCAGTCCAGAAATGCAAACTTTTTTTCATTCACTGGCCAGATTCATACATGTCCTCTGGCATGTACCAGGCAAAAACACTAATGTGACCTGCATTTCAGGTTCTAGGTAAGCACATTTCACACATAAGCCCAGGTTTCTCCAAACACAGAGCATGAAGTGTTACCTTGGGCTACATGGCTTCAGGATAGTCAAAGTCTATGCATCTTTTGACACTCAGCATTGACTATATTTATATTATTGTTTTGATTTTTTCTTTGCCCTTTTTATTGAGAAATATTTCCCTGTAGGCTTCCAAGTACTCACACTTCTGCTCTGCAGCAATGTATGTTCTTCATCAGCTATTGTTAACATATGCCATGATCACACCAACTTGCCATTTTTAAGTATAAAGCCAGTTCAGACTATTCCAGAAAGTGGTGTGTTATGATTATTGGCAAAGTCTGGAAGTTTGTTTAAATATAATGGTCATGGTATGAAGGGAAGCCATGGAAAGTACCTGGAAATAAAACACTAGGGTCAGGGAAATGACGCATGTGTCCATTTCCCTATTCTCTGAAGCTACCAACTAAAGAAAGCCACTTAAGCTTGTCACTCTTAGTTTTCAACAACTTGGAATGAAGATGGTGACACTGGAAAAATGTGCAATTCTGACATCTTTGTTCAAAATAAGTCTCTGAAATGTGGTGGCCAGTGTATTGGGTTAATGGGTGAGAACTTCAAAGATATGACTGCAGCATGTTGATCCTAGTGTGGCAGTTTCTCTGCAATCACAGAGAATGAGATCTCAGGGTTCCTTAGAAGGAATGCGTTCTTACTACTGGAACAAACGGAGGCTCATGATATTGGGAGATTTGGTTATCTGTAGATGGCATGAAAGGATCTGATCCAGTGGGCTTTGGCATATGTGCCCATGCCAAACTAGGTACTGATGTTGGACTTGATTGCCACTGTGCCTATCACATTCCACTAGCTGCACCATTGCTTGATAGATCATGGGGTGGAGTCAGTCCTCCCAGTGCAGGTTGGCATTAATGGGAAGAGGAAAATGTAGCCATGAGGTCCTAGAAGACAAATTTAGGTTGCTAAGGAAGAGGCTGAAAGCTAGGTCTTTTGGAGGTAGGTTTTCCTGAAATACTACCTGCTCCATGCATAGGATCAGCTAGATTGGCTAACTGAGAAGTCTCAATGTGGAGAATACAGCAGAGTACAAGCAGGAGGATACTGCTACACCTATGACCTGCTGTGGATCCCCATAGGTATTTGGCTGGTTACTGAGCAAACAGTGCTAGACTAGATAAATAGTTGGTCTGATCCAGCACAGCTCTTCATATGTTGCTTCCAGGCCTGTATCCATGTGGCTTCTTATTCACATACTCAGAGCCTTATCACTGGATTCAGAGATGTCATTCAAATGGAAAAAGAATGTAACTCTAGATGTTTTTCTTACAAAGATATAAGGGAACAGTATCCAGTAGGATGCATATGCCTCTGCCAATTTGCTTCCATCCCACCAATTCCTTTGCACTAGTGGTGGATCCCAATGATAATAAATGTTATTCCACCTTTACAGACAATTATCCTAAACTTTCCTTATGTTCAATTCCATCTGATTTCCCCTCTGTTGGAAAATCAGCAGCAGTTCAATGAACCAATTCTTGTTTAACTTAGGTGGAGAGGGAGGGAAAAAAACAGGTACCAAATGAGAATTGGAATGCACATCTAAGTGTGGATGTCAGCCTGGCAATCTGCTCAGCGTGGTACACATTCCATTGAGCACACACAGGCACATTCTCACCTATAACTAGTCATGTATAACAATGTGCAGCTAAAGAAGGTAGTCATCTATGCAACATTCATCTATAGGTGCACCAGGGCATATATAGGCAAAGCCTAATATGCAGAAAAAACATGCAAAGCCTGTGGTACAATATTAGTAAAGTACTGCTGCTGCAACAGAATTACAACCCTTAAGGAAAATTTGCAGATTGAATACAAGAACAGAGAACAGAGAACCAAAGCTATGCTTATTCCAGGGAGAAAAGAGGCCTTGGGTCATGACTGGTTCTTTCCATATGTCTTGTACTACAACTTCTATTAGCCTCAGTCACTGGTTGGGGATAATGGAAGTTGCACTCCCAAACACCTGGAGGACACTGTTGTTTCTCCCTGCATTAAGGAAACAAAAAATGCATAGGGCTGAAGTTTAGTTAAACATAATCCATTCATCCACCTGGATTTACACTGATTGGAAAGAAGAAAAGGATTAGGAAGCATCCCACCTTCTCAGCCAATCGATAGCTAAGTTGAAAGGAAGTATATAGCTTAACTACCTGTTTGTAAAACTTGCCTCTATTTTTTAACGGATTCTTCCCTCTCGTTTCTAACTGGCTGAAATTCTCTTCTGTCAAACTAGATGTGCTCTCAGTTGCTCCAGAGGGCAAGACTAGAACCAATGGGTGTAATAACTGCAAGGGAGCAGATTTTGGTAGAACATTAAGAGAAATAACCTCATGTTAAGAATTGCCTAACATACCACCTCAGCAGCTCATTAGCTCCCCTTCACTAGAGGTGGATAAGCAGAACCTGAATGGCCATCTATCAGACAGGCTGTCCTTGTATCCTGAATTGCAGATCCTGCACTGAGCAGGCCTAGAAGGCTTCTGAAGTGCCTTGTAGCTCTGTGATGCTACTCAAGCTGATCAAATGGAAATAAGAAACTGACCCATTAGAGATAACTAAGGTGCCAAATTTCTGATTTTGATTCTCCACCACCAGCTTCACTCTGAAAGGAGGATGCCCAGTTTCAAGTTTCATTATCTAGCAAAATTCTCAACATACAGCTTACTCAAATAACTATGCTGAACCCATTTTTGAGGAGGAAAGCCTTTAATCTGATTGTTACATGGCATGCTGGTTGAAGGTAACTTGCTCCTGCGTTAGATCAGCTGGAGACCACAAAGCTGGGGAACAGCTTGATGCTAATCCTGGAATTTGCTTTTTCCTTATAACTACCCAGCAGAACCTGCTTTAGTAACATCTTCTAACTTTCAGGTAGTTGGGGTATATAAAAACCTTCTCTATGTCAAGAATCCTAAGTAGACCATCAAGACTACCATGTCTTAATTTAGGTTTAATCCCAATGACCAGCTCAGGCAGAGTTTTTTCCCGTACCATGGGCAACTAATTTTGATTGATTGTTGCCATGATCTTTCCATCCAATAGGTGTGGCCATTTCTGTTCTCTTTCCAAGAGAAGCAGCTGTATCATGCAGGAAAACAAAAACAGCACTGAGTATTGTGAAACTTTGGTCAGACTATTGTGAAAGCAATAAGCCTGCAAAGACTTTAATTCTTCTAAGAGTCATTTTTCTTTGTTTGTTCCTTGGCATGCTGTGTGGCTCTTATTTCTTTAGTTTTGCACGATTTCAACATATTATACGGTTTAAAAAACTAAAATGAACTATTTAAAAAAATGGATGTTAAAGTTTGAATGAAACAAGTTTTGTGGGTGGGGGGATGGTCATGTACCAACCACTGAAAATGTAGCCATAAACACAGATGTGCAACATCTAGGACTGTGCTTCATTCTTTTCTTTAGTTTAATTTATATAGTTATCTCATGTACTTTTCCCTCTATTCCACTAAACCCTTCTTTCCTCCCCTCTTTCTCTGTGTTCTTCACTCCCCAGCCTTAAGGATAAACTTGCAGAATAGGGATTTCTCTCTCCCTCTCTCTCTCTCATATGTTTCTCTATAAGCCCACATGAATATTGATGGCACTGAATTACCATTTTAACTTTGTAAAAAATAACTGATGAAGGAGAAGATCCTATAGCGTGTATAGTTCAGATGGCAAAGGAGGAGAGACGGTGGTCTAGGCCTCTTGCATTTAACCGTGCACCACTGTAACCACACAGCCATGGACCAGAGAGAAGGAAGGACCATGCACCTTCCTTCTTCTCCTTATACTTGGGGAAGACCCTGAGCCATGTAGCACAGCATCTCGGACTATGTTCTCCCAGGAAAACTTAGCAAAATGTGCATTGTATTGTCCCCCACTGCCCCTCTCTGGTAGCCACACTATTCCTGGAGATGTTTGAAATCTGTACCAATGCAAGCAGTGGCAACCACTAAAGGGGGGGGGGGGGGAGAGAGAGAGAGAGAGAGAGAGAGAGAGAGAGACACTGAAGCGGTTTCTGCTTCTTTTGAACAGTCTCCACTGTGGAATAAAGTAATAGCATTGGATAACATCACAGAGGAATGGGTTTTTCAGCTTCAAGGGCAGGGGTACAGAACCTCAGGCTGCCCAAATCCAGCCCTCCTGAGTCCAGTATGCCAAGTCTTTTCCCCTGGCCCCTTCCCTTTCCTCAACCATTGATCATGTGGTGGTTTCCTGGTGTCTAGGAAGTTATTTCCTTGTTCTAAAAGGAAAAAGGCCTCCACTCTGCTCTAGTTAATGGCAGCAAGAGCTTTAAGCAAAAACATGCTAGTTTGATGTTTTTCAGGGTTCCACCCATCACTGGAATGTAGCTCCCAAATGCCTCTCTACAATATAGTTTAGCTCTCATACTGAAAGGGTCTTATTCCCCTGGGTGTGCAGGAATCCTGTGCCCTAGAAAATGTCAGGATCTGAGCTGCTCTGTGGCCCCACCTGCTTGCTAGAAGCAGGATTGTCACAGTGGTGACTGGAGGTCTAGCTGACAGGTCCTAATGAGCACTGGCTGTGGGACCTGAAAGAAGAGCTAGATAAAAACAGGCTCTTCCCTCTAGCCTTCACAAGGAAGGTCTTCCTGACTTGCTGTGGTTTTGGGTTGCTGTTTGGACTTTGCTGTCTAGCTTCATTGGACCCTGTCTCCTTGCCCTGCTCTTGGAGACAGGCTGCCTGTCCGCCTGCCCTTATCCAGCTGACCATACTTCCTCATGTCCCTTCCTTGGACATGACTTCCTGAGATTTGTCTTCAGACTGACCATGTCTGTGCTTCTTACTGGACCTTGGACTGTTTCTGGACCATGCCTTTGCCTCTGGCCCTTTCTGTGGACTCTGCCTGGTCTTGAGCCCTGTTGCCTGGATCCTGGTGCCTATTCCCTGGATGCTGACAGAAAGCCACCTGAGCATCCAGTGCAGGATTCCCCATCATTCAACTACAAGGTTGGGTAGAGCTATACCATTGCTTTACTTGCTGGTAAGGCATAAGAAAAGCAAAGATACAGAGGGACATCTGGCTTTTCAGGGCTTACTGGTGGAAGCCTCGCTTATGGTCTGCATCTAATTTTGGGAGATGAACACTCTTGCCTCTGAATGGCTGCATGGTTCCCTGTGGGGTACAAGAGAAATGTGGGGATAGGAATGAGGAATGCACTTCAGAACTTTTTAATATTTAATTTCCTATTAAAATATCACTATATACCCTCCAAAAGGAAAAATTAGTCTATTAACTAACTCAAAGTGCAATCCTAAGCATACTTGCTTGGAAGTAAAAGACATTTAGTTCAACTGGAATTATTTCATTGTAAGAATGCTCTAAAGTTCAGCCTCATTGGTCAGCTGAAATATATGTTGATTGCAAATTAAAATATATAAACTATGCAGCCATAATAGTAGTTTAAAACAAATTCTTGCCACAATCATGCCAAAATTAAACATTTTCAAATCTTAGGGACTGAAACATTTTTCACATGTTAAAACTAATTCGGAGTGCTTAATTTTTGCTAGATCGTGTCAGTTCTCTCATCCCCAACCTCACCCTGTCTTGAAAAGTTTAACATAGAAAAACCAAGCTCTATTTTAAATATTTATCCATTGAGAAAGGCTCAAGGGATTTCCTTGATGCTTGTTTATCAGTTTCCAAGATACTACTTTTATCAGTTCTTTTCTGAGTCACACTGCAGCACTCAGTATGGTATGAGAAGATTCTGTTCTTCAGCTGAAGTGTTTTCCCTCCAGAGGTTTTACCATGGAAACATTTCATTTTAACAGGGAGGTATGAATCTTTTGAGAAAAGTTATGCAGTTTTATAGTTTGTTTCTGTGTATACTACTAGTTTGTCCTCATTATTCCATCAGATAATCAGAATTCTGCTCTTATCCACCCTACAGTGTTATTATTTTTATTATTTTGTAAGTGTTCTGGGGTGGGTCAGCAGGGCCAAATTTCTAACTATGAAACTCTGGAAGAAGCTAGAAGAGGCTTTTACCAAATGACTAAGTGCCAGAAGACTAATGGGAAAGGTATTATAAATGTTAATTTATTCATTACTTTTTTCTAGAAAGGCTAGATATCCATGTATTCATTTATTACAGGTTTTCTTTATCACCTTTCAGTAGAAATTTGCAAGGCAGTTTACATTAAAGGAAAATACAAACAAACAGGCAAAAACAAAGTAAAATACAAATACTAAAAAGCAGCAGAGACCTTCAGCCAGCAAGTCTAAAATTGAATCTAAAAGGCTTTGGAAAGCTAGTAGATCTTTTCCTGGAACCAGAAGAGGAAGAAGGCACTAAGATGGGCCTACCTAGGGAGAATATTCCATAAATGGGGCACCAACACTAAGAACACAAACACAGTTAAAGCACCATACATGTATAGCCTGAAGTGACTGATTGTGCCTGATCTTGGAAGCTAAGTAGGGTCAGGCCTGGTTGAAAGCTGGACAGGTGACTGTTGTGAACTGTCCAAAGAGCTTTGGCTATGGGTGGTATAAAATGTAACTAACGATAGTAGTAATCATATCAAACCTTATGAAACAGCTTTGGAAAACTTCTGGCTCAGCAAACTGAACACAGCCCATCAAACTTATATTGTGATCCAGAAGGTGTTTAACCACTAGCCCATCAACAAGTTTTGATATTCATGTTGGAGGCATGTAGTAAAAGTGTGATGTTAATAATCTAGCCCCAAGGGGTTTCCAAACATGGTTGGTGGGCTGTTTTTTTCCCTTGTTGTATCCTTGCTATCTAGCAAGCCATTTGTCTAACCACTATCACCAGCCTTCTTGTAGAGTGCTACAGATTTCACTCCATCCAGGATTATTCACTCTTCTCCAGGCTTTCATGGCTCTTTCAAGCAATGAATTTATTTCATTTGTATGCTTCAGGTTCACCTTACTGTGCTATAAAGTGGCATCTAAAGAGTGCAGTAAATTGACTTCCTAAAGGATTCCTCATATTGTTCTGCCTCATCGTATCTGTTTGACAGTTGTCACCTTTCCCCCCTTTGTGCTTCTTCTTTATGACTCAGCTGCAAAACTACTTCTCTTTCAACCTTATTAACCATTGATTGCTGTCATGTACCATTTGTTATAAGAGAACCATCACATCATAAAGGCTGGATTATTACCTTCCATTGCAGTGTCTACTTCTTCAGAAGGCCTACACATTGGGCCAGTATCCATGTCATGATAAACCACGGTGGGTTAACCAAGCCAAAGGGTTCCAGGACATACATCTTCTGCTATTTTGGATGTGCAAGGCACAGTGGGGGAGGGGGTTTACCATAACTTGTGTCATGCCAACCCATGTGTTATAGTTTATTTGAGGCTTAAACAACTCTCCAAAATACCCCTAGAATCATCCATGGCTCATGCATTCAAAATGGTATGTTCCTTGGAGCCCCACAGGTTAATTAACCCATGATGGCTTCCAATGACATGAGAACCAAGTTAATGTGTTACTCACAAAGCTATACATAGTGAGTAATCCAGGACTTCAACACTTCGTGTTTCTGCTGCCCCCCTGAGGCTCCATGCCTGATGGCTTGTCAGTACACAACTTATACAGGATGAAGTAGGAGGCCCTATCTTTAGGTTTTGATGGGTCCCCTTCCTCAGTGAGGGATGCAGGTGGCGCAGTGATTTAAACTGCTGTGCTGCTGGGCTGGTTGATCGAAAGGTCGCCGGTTCAAATCTGCACAACAGGGTGAGTTCCCGTTGCTCCGTCCCAGCTCCTGTCAACCTTGCAGTTCGAAAGCATGCAAATGCAAGTAGATAGAAAGGTACCACTTCGGTGGGCAGGTAACAGCGTTCTGTGCACTTTGGTGTTTAGTCATGCTGGCCACATGACCACGGAGACTGTCTGCAGACAAACACTGTCTCCCTTGGCTAGGAAACGGAGATGAGCACTGCCTCCTAGAGTCAGGCATGACTGAACTTAACGTCAAGGGGAAACTTTTACCTTTACTTTCCTCAGTGAGTATACCTTCTCTCTGCCATTGTTACCAGCTGCAATTGCTCCGCCTCATGGCTATCTCTTACTTGTTTGATAGACAAGGGAACCAATGAGCAAGTATGTGATGGCATCTTCTGCTTCTCTTCCTCACCACAACTTCCACTGTAAAGGCCAAAGCAACAAGCAGGTTGCAGTGCTGAAGAGGAGCAGCACCTGCAGGGGGCTCTTGACAGTGGACCTCTGCTGTGAGGTGAGAAATCAGCAGATGCCCAACTATGTTAATCCTTGATGCTAACCCAGGAAAGCTTAATGAAAGCTACATGCCCCGTGAACTGATTCATCCCAATTTTGACCATATCACCTTCCATCTAGGCTAATGTAAAAACAATAGTCAGGGGAGACAATTCAAACCTAAACAAAAGGTAAGAGATAGCTGTGCCCCTGCCATGTGGTGCCTTTGACTAGGTGCAGCACGAAAGTGATGCAGTCCAATTTTAATCCATAGTGTGGGTTCCAGATAGGGTGGCCAGGTTTCCTACTTTACAAAGGATAGTCTGCTATTTTGAAGAGCTAGCAAAGGACAGTCCTCTATTTGAAAGTATCCTGTTTGATGGGCTGTATCAGTCTGAATCTGTTTTAAAGCCAAAGAACCATGATGAGGGAAAACAGAAGACCTTGAAATTGCCCATCAGCACTTAGCACCTGGACAGCAGGCTTAAAGGTACCCTAGTCAGACCTCACTGCTATGGTGAGATATATTATATTTCTTCATTTTAAAATTAAAATTATAATGTCTAAATTTTCTAAAATTCCATCTATGCATATAAATTGGAACATGCAAATGTTATACAAATTGCTTTTCCCAATGTATAAGTGGCCATCCCAGTTCTAGGAGAGTAACAGTAAGTAATCTTCCCCGCAGGGCAGAATAGGCCCTGGGTTTTTGAAATGGGAGCTGGAACTTTGAACAGACCGTAAGGGTACAGTCCAATGGATATGACCATAAACCTTCGAATGGCATTCAGTTTTGTGGGTAGCAACACATTGACATGGATTCATATCATGATAAGCCACTATAGGTGAATTCATCTGTGGTGCTCCAAGGTGTCTGCTGATTACCATTCTGAATATGCAAGCTATAGACTTGTTTAAACCTCAAAGAACCCACAACACCTGTGTAGGCATGCCATTGTGGCATAATCCTGCCCCCCAAAATTTGCATATTAGAAATGTTAGCTACCAATCTTTGCCTCCCTCTTTCTGTATTTTCTTTTGATGGCAATTTTCAGCCACCTATTGACAGTCAGAGGTAAAAGGAAGAAGGCTGGATTGGTAGGTACACTGGACAACATACTTTATCCCTACCCCACCCTATCCCCAAAGCACTCCCTTTACCCATTCTGCAAGGTTGCTTTTTCAAGTATATCTCGCACTGGCTATAAGGAGGCAGGGAAGGGCATGGAGCACTGATTCCCAGCTCTGAGTTTGGATCTCTGTCCCTGACTTCATAGCTGGGAATCTGAACTGTATATGCCATCACATCCCTTAAGATAGGCGGAAGGGGCTCTGCTCCAAGAACCACCCGCCCCCCCGGAGGTAAAAAGCACATCTACTCGGAACAGGACCTTCTCTGCAGTGGCACCCAGATTATGGAATATGATCCCCAGTGAGGTTCGCCTGGAGCTGAGCCTATACTCTTTTTGGCACCAGGTTAAAACCTTTTTATTTAATCACTATTTTAAAAATTAGTATTTTTATCATTTACAGTTGCTTTTATTTATTTGGTTTTGGTTGGATTTATTTGTTTTGGGTTGATAATTTTGCTTTATTGTTGGATTGATTGTTTTATGATTTTGCTTTTAATCATGGAAGCTGTCCTGAGATGCAATAATGAAGGATGGCATACAAATGTTTTAAATAAATTAATAAATAAAACTATACTATGGCTTCTCAGATAATGACTAGGACCATGGGATTATAGGATTCCTTAAAATAAATAATTCTTTTCCTTTTTCTGTTCTTTTAATATCCATACATAAATTTGCACATGTCCATATCAATGAATGCATATGAAATGCATATAGCTTACTAGTAATTATACATAGCCTTTAACAAAAGCAAACCAGTTATCCAAATAAGCATCCCTTCAAAGGTAGTGTCTATATGTCACCCATTCAAATGCTGAAAGTATTATAAGGTCCTCAATCCCTTGCATTATAGAAGTGAGCATTTATTCTTTTAGTGCTTTATTTATTTATTTTGTACCTTCCAGTAGCCAAATAGCTCTCTGGGCAGTTTACAAAGAATGTATAAACAAAGAAACAGGAAAAAATATCACAATAAAACAATAGTAATATTAGTCTTCCAGCTATTAAGAGGGTGGAGAAAATCCATTAATTTCCATGAAGCAGGTAAATAATTTTAAAAAGCATCTACATCAGCACATATTGATGGTGGTTCCAGTAAAAAAAAACCCCTATAATAACTGCCTCCTCAAAAGGAGCAACTACTGGACATTACCAAAACATATGCTTAAAATAAACATTACCTGCACTAAATTCAGCCCCAGTAAATGGCTAGATTAGATAATCCCTTGAAGAGTTGTAGTGGTATTCAATAGACACAAAGCAAAAGAAATGCCATTTGGCCACAACTAAAAAGTCATATTTGACATGCAAAATAGAAGATGACAAAAATTCATCACTGGTACTACCAGTTGGTCCTAAGTAAGTATGACCTTGTCTGTCTGTGTCTACAACAAAAACGCTTTCATACCAAACTATAGATCTGGATTGCCCCCTTAAAGTCAATTTAGCATAGGAAAATGGGTCAAAGTGTGATGGACATGACCCTGTACACTACTCATCTCTAACAGGGAATCCTATGCATTGTTGTATAGCTAGAACCAAATGTCATTCATTTAGCAAGTGTAACCAGACACAAAGACTCTGGAATTGATCAAGCCGGAAGATCCAATAGAGATGGAAAAGTCCAAAATGCAATTAGATTCAGCAAATAAGCCTGATGATACAAGCCAAGATATGGAAAACCAAATCTGCCTTCTCTAATTGGAACCTCTTCAGAGATATACACTAGGACCTGAGATTTAAAAATGGGAAACAGACATTAAACAGACACTAAAACAAGTTTTAATTGAAATTGCAAGACCATATTTCACAAATACTACACACCCTTTTATGGAAATCAGGTCTGCGCAATTTATAATTGACCAGGCTGAGCACAACCTCCACACTAGCTGCTTATTGGTGGTCTTCCCAGTTCTTGATTTAATTCATTTATATACCACCTAATAGCTGAAGCTCTCTGGGCAGTTAACAAAGATTAAAAAGTTAAAAAGACACACCACAATAATAAAAGTAACAGAACAAAGCTGTAATTGCCATTGCTATTGTTTAGCACAGAAACACATCAGCAATATAGAAATAACATGAAACAAAGAAATATTAGGAAATCTAAGAAACGAAGTTAAAATGTTAGATGGTTAAAATGCTGGGAAAATTAAAAGGTCTTCACCTGGCACCAAACAGAATATAAAGTAGGTGCTAGGGCACAACTACTTGTAAGTGAGGTGCCACAACTGAAAAGACCCTCCTTCTGGTAGCCACCCACCTCACTTCCTTTGGAAAGATCTCCTGGAGAAGGACACCCGAAAATGACCTCCAGTTTCAAGTAGGTATATATGGAAGGAGGCGATCCTTCAGATATCCTGACCCTCAGCCTTACAGGGCTTTGGATATTAGTACTAGCATTTTGAGTCAGGCCCAGACTTCATCCAGCAGCCAGTGTAACTGGAAGAGGACTAGTGTAAAGTGTTCTCATGAGCCAGGCTCCATTAACAGCCTTGCTCTCTGTTTTGGATCAGCTGAAGTTTCTGGACCGTTTTCAAAGGCAGCCCCATGTACAGTAATTATTGCAGTAATCCAAACAAGTGGTTACCAGAGCATAGATAACTGCAGCTAGGCTCTCTCTGTCCAGAATGGGTTGCCGTTGATATATCAGTTTAATCTGATAAAAGGTGCTCTGTGCCGCAGAGTCCACCATGCCTCAGGTGATAATTCTGGGTCCAGGAGCATCCCCAAACTATGAACCTTGTCTGTAAGAGGACCATCATCTGCCATCTTTGAGGTATGGTCAGGAAGTCCAAGCACAGTGAATTCTACCCTTTCTCTACACTTTCACATTGCCCCAAACACCTGTTGACTTATATTGCTCTGCATACCTTTCAAAACTTTTGTCAGTTTTTGGTTTATTAGCTAATATATCACCGTGAAGCTAAAATATGCTGAATAGCATTTCCTTGCATAATTTCAAAACTGGACACATTCATCTTTCCGAGAGGCAGACCTCCTGAGAACCACTCTGGGTGGATGGCTGATTAGGAAGTCAAGGGGTTCTATTATAAGACTAACAACATAGCAAGGAAAAAAACATATGTGCATAGCAAATTGTTTCTGTGCATTTTTCTTACAATATCTAATGCCTGTACTAGATGGGTTCCCCCCACAAATTGTATTTTCTTGTTCTTATTCCAGCAGATCATCAGCTCAAATAAACCTCCTGTCAGAACTACTATCAAAATTCACATTCAAGTCTGAATCTCTGTTCTGCAAAGTAATCTAACAATTTATCCCAATAGTGTGTTTTGAGGCTATCACCCTTTCTATGTAGAACCAAAATTAGAGTTTAAATATAACAATTACATTGCTAACAAGGTTTACATTTACATTATTACAGTCTACCAGAACCCCAGATTCTACCCAAAGAATATAAGAAATGAATCTTGGTCTCAGTGACTGAATGATTGATTGGTAAGATTCAATTATTCATGAAGTACAAACACAGTTAGGGCATTTCCACACTATCTATAAAACTGACATTTGTTACACATGCACAATCCAACCCAAGTACTGGGAAACCCAAAGTTGGATATTTGTACATCTTTCTCTCAAAACAAGGAGTGGGGTTAAATTTTACACCAACTTAGTTAAAGTGATTCAGTGCCATCTAGAAAGTCGAAATTGGGTACATGTTAAAGCCAAGGGGCAAAACAGAGGTGATACAGGAAGTCCAAGATTGGCAGTGAAATCCTGTGCATGCTTATGCAGAAGGAAGTCCCTGAGTTTGAGTACACTTGCCTAAGGCTGCTTCCAAGATCTCCAGATAATGTTTTGTTTGTTTGTTTACTGGAGCAGCAATTTGGAGAAGGGACATTTAACTCTTCACTGCTTGCATCACTTATTTCTCATTTTATTTTGTATTCAGTTTAAACTTTTAAGCATTAAAACAGGCATGTCCAAAGTCCGGCCCGGGGGCCAATTGCAACCCGTTTTCAAATTTTGAGCGGCCCGCAGCCTCTTCTCCCCGCCGACTCAGCCTGTCACTCATTGCCGCCGGCCAGCATTTTTCCCTTCACCACACAGCGGTTCCCGCAGCTGTCCCCTGCTGCCTCCTGCTCCTTCAAGGCTGGTGGTTATATTTCACCAGAAGATGGCAGTAGACCTGAGTCAGCACCCTCGCCGTGTGACCCTTGTGACACAAGGCTTGTGTGCCCATTTCTAAAATGGCGACTGTAACTAAAAAAAGGAAAGTTGACAGCGAGGGCCGCCGCTTCCAGAACAAGTGGAAATTGGAGTAATTTTTCACTGAAATACGAAACAACTGTTTCTGCCTAATTTGCCAAGAGACTGTGGCTGTTTTCAAGGAATTCAATATCAAGAGGCACTACCAGATGAAACATGCTAACTACAACAAGCTAACTGGAAACGAACGTGGCAAAAAATTGAAGGAACTGGAAGCTGCTTTAACGGCACAGCAGCGCTTTTTCACAAGAGCCCGTGAATCAAATGAAAATGCCACAAAGGTGAGCTACGAGGTGGCAACGCTGATTGCCAAGCACTGCAAACCTTTTTACTGAGAGTGAATTTATTAAAGACTGCTTGATGAAAATGGTGGAGAAAATTTGTCCTGAGAAGAAGCAAGAGTTTGCCAATGTTTGCCTGACTTGTAACACTGTGGTACAGAGAATTGAAGACGTTTCATCTGATATTAAGAGACAGTTACAGGCAAAAGGAGTGGAGTTTGACTTTTTTTCGTTAGCCTGCGATGAAAGCACGGATGCATCTGACACCGCTCAGTCATTGATTTTTTTGAGAAGAGTGGACAATGACATGAACGTGAGTGAAGAGCTACTTGACCTCCAGAGCCTTAAGGACCAAACAAGAGAACAGATTTATTTGTTTCTGTTTGTTCCGCCGTAGATGACATGAAACTACCGTGGAATAAAGTCACTGGGATTATTACGAATGGCGAACCTGCCATGGCTGGCGAGCGAAGTGGATTATCAACCCTAGTCTGTAACAAAGTCAGCGAAGAAGGAGGCAAAGCTATAAAACTCCACTGTATTATTCACCAACAGGTTCTCTGTGCCGGACATCTGAAATATGATCATGTTATGAAACCAGTGATGAAGGCTATTAATTATATTCGCTCCAAAGCCCTGTGCCACCGCCAGGTTCAACAGTTTCTACTGACATCCAGGCTGAATACGGAGATGTTGTGTATCACAACGAGGTAAGATGGCTCAGTTGGGGGTCTGCACTGTAGTGCTTCTACTCTCTTAGGGAGGAAATCGGACAGTTCTTGGCAAAAAAGGGACAACCGATGCCAGAGCTATCTGATCCTGTTTGGCTGGCTGATTTTGGATTTTTAGTTGACATAACACAACATCTGAACATGCTGAACACGAGCCTTCAGGGGCAAAATGCAGTGGTAAGCCAACTGTATTCACATATCAAAGCCTTTGCGACCAAACTGCTACTTTTCCAAAGGAACTTGTCATAAATGCAGCCCAATACCACACATTTCCCATCGCTGCAGGAAATAATGACCAGTTTTCCACAGAACAATATGAGTGCACAAATAAGGAGGTATGAAGCAGACATCTCATCTCTGGCTGAGGAGTTTCAACAGCGCTTTCGGGATTTTGCAGCTATTGAAAAGGAGATCACGCTTTTTTCGTCTCCTTTCTCTGTGGACCCTGATGATGCTCCAGACCACCTGCAGCTGGAGCTCATTGAGCTGCAGTGTGACGCCGAGTGTCGCAGTCGGCACCAACAGCTCCCTCTTGTCAACTTTTACCGCCAGCTGGATAAAGACAGGTTCCAAGAGATTTGAACATTTGCTAAGAAGATGCTGAGCTTGTTTGGTTCGACACACTTGTGCGAGAAGACTTTCTCGGTTATGAACATTAACAAAAACCATGTGAGGACGAGACTAAGTGACTTTCACCTGCGTGACATCTTGCGCATCAAAACCACTGTTTTTGAGCCAGACCTGGCCTATATAATGCAGTCGAGATCTCAGTATCACCCTTCACATTAGTGCAGTTAAGTTATTTGTTTAGTCTTTCATAAAATAGTTCATTTGCATTTAATGTTAATGGTTCAAAGAATGTCAGGCTGAATGGTCGGCCCCCACACATTTTCACCTCACCAAATCTGACCCTCCTTGCAAAAAGTTTGGACACCCCTGCATTAAAAGCTTGCTTGTCCTTACTTGGGATCATTTAGGTCACAAGATAAATGGTTCAATAAAAATCAATGTGTATTTTAGTATAAACCTTCATGCTTTGCATGCACTTCCTCCACTGCAGATGCTGCACCAATCTTCATGCCACAGGATAATGAACAAGTAAGGACAAATAGTACATAAGGTACAATTCCCATTGTCAGCGTGTTTATATTCACTTTGAAATCTATCTATGTCAATCCCCAGAATTCCCCTATGAGATAGCAAAATTATTTTTCATACCCTGCCTTTCTACCAAAAAAGGTGCTCAAGATGGCTTATTAGTTAACTAAAACATGACATTAAGAAACAAGAAAAACAACAATTGCAGAAAAAGCACCCAGCCTATTCACAGACCTGTAGGCATTGTATGGTGAAAGAGTCTTTGTACACTGGTAGAAGGACATCAAAGAGAATGCAAACCTAGCCTTCCTTGGGAGGGAGGTCTATAGCTTGGGAGACTGGAAAGGTCTCCCTAGGGTTGCCACCAAACATTTTTCTGAAAGCGGCAGACTCAAAAGAAAGATGTCTCCAGAAGTTCTTAGATTTGAACAGTGCTTTTTTTGTAAAAAAAAAAAAAGTGCCGGAACTCAGGTCCCACACCAATCCCAAGCAGTGTCCCAAGCAGCTATCTCTCACTATCAGGTAGCAGATAGCAGACACAATAGCAGCCTGCAGGCACTATGTTAATGATGTTTGCTGCTGATCTGCTACTCTGTTTGCTGCTGATCTGATAGTGAGAGATAGCTGCTTGGGACTATCAAAATCACTTGTAAAATCCATTGAAAACAAGGTGCCGGAACACCTTTCCAGTGCGTTCTATGACAAAAAAAAGTCCTGGATTTGAATGGAAGAACCCAGCCTTTCACATAGTCTTGTCCCAAGCCACTTAGGACTATTTAGGTCAAAACCAACACTTTGGACTTTGTCCAGAATCAGACTGATAACCAGTGAAGCTTTTGTAACACAGGAGTTGCTTGCTTCATGTAAATGACTGCAGTCAACAGTCTGGCCACAACATTTGAGACCAGCTGAAGTTTCTGAGCAGTTTTCAAGGGAAGTCCCATGCAGAACACATTACAGTAGCCCATATGAGTTGTAACTAGGGCATGCATGGTCAGGGTCAAGGCCAGATCAGATATATTTAAGATATGATACAGTTGGCACACTAGCTTCAGCTATACAAACACACTCCTAACCACTGCTGGACCTGAACATCTAGGCTCAGGTCTGAGTCCAAGATTACACCCAAACTACAAGTCTAGTTCTTCAGAGGAATGTAACCTTATCCAGCACAGGCCAGTCCCTAAATTAGTCATTTGTAGATGGAAAAAACTGAAGCGTGAGGCGCCTTTAAAGGAAAGTCAAAATTGGGACTAAACAACCAGCAGACTAAGCTGAGTATTTAGGGAGAGGGATCATGTAATTCCTCTTTGCTAGATTGTACAATAAGGGAAAGAGGAACCAAACATTAGAGAACCTATATAAATACAACTAGGTGGAAGCTAACCCTCCCCTGCCCCAAATACTATTCCATATAAGAATTTGTCAGTTCCAGAGTGGCCGTGTATCCTACTTTACAGAACACAGTTCTTTATTTGAAGGTAGTCCTCCGTTCAAAGGGTTGTCTGATCAAATACTATCTAAACATTAGGAACTATGAAAAGGAAGAACAGTGCCCTTGAAGTTTCCCAGTTAGCACCTAGATAAGTGAACAAGCACAAAGGTTAAACAGCAGGGGAAATTTCCATTGGCCTGGTTTGGCCAGTTTCCTTTCTGTGTTGGCCAGCAGGCAGAATCTCAGGATTCACCAGGTATGGGAAGACAATAGCTATCTTCCTCTGTCTCTTCATATGATAATTCCTTGGTCAGATTAGGGAAGGAAACAAGATCCTGTGAGAGAAAAGTCTGTGGAATTTCTAGAGAAACAGAGTTTTGATCCTTTTGATGCTAGTGGAATGCCTAGGAAGGATTCCACACAAGGAGCTTCCTGGTTTGGAAAAAACAGAATACACTGATGCAGTGTATTTTGCCTCTCAGTCACAACCCACCCCTTTTGGTGGGCTGTCAGTCTGTAAAAAAAGTTGGTGTGACCTAGTAGTTAAAGGCTGTTATGTGGCACATGGAGTCTGAACATTACATACAAACCTCCCATAAGTCTTTAGCATGGAAGGTCTGAATGATAATTAAATGAAGCAGGTTCCTCCCTGTGTCGGTTTTATGTGTGTGGGAGACCACACATTCTTTTTCTTGTCACTTTTAGAAAGCTTGCCAATACTTTTACCAGGCTTTCAGCTAATATGGGTGCATAGTTTCAGCATGTGTGTGCAAACACAAGACACACACAGAGACATTATTTGTGAGCTGCCTTGAGCACTCAGCTGACTAGAAAAGTAGGAAAGACATTGCAAAATATAATAAATAATACATCTACTGTAGAGGCAGGATAGAGTAGCTACGGATTCACTTTTTGGCATCACTCCTTGAAAAGCTATAAAAATGTTCTGATTTCCAGACCAAAGTTTGTAATGGAGACTTTGACTTGAGAGCAGGGAATACATAGCCTTGAAAGTGTTGCCGGAAAATCCTAACAGATTCTTTCTTTCTTTGGTATAAGAAGTCATAAAATCTCTAGGTAGAACTTTGCATAAGGGGGAAAGATCAAGCATTTCTTAGGAGATCCGTTTAGTTCTGCATGTGTCTGCTAAGGCGTTTAATTTTTCATACCCTTCATTAAAAAGGACCACAGGGAGGAGCAAGTATGAGCCAGCAGAGCTTTAAATATGTTACAGATGTGTTCGCAGTGTGTTTTGGGGACCAGAGGCAGAAATCATTTGGCTAGAGAGCTGTCTCCCTGTTGCATTAGTTTCCTGTGAAACTCTCTTCCTAATATGAGCTAAGGTACAAGTCAGAAAGGGTCACACTGGGCACATTCGTGCGGTGCACTTTGAAGGGAATATGATTGCAGGAGCAGGCACGGTAATTTATGAACAGACTGAAAATCCACATTGCCTCCAAAGAGCTTTGAAAAGAAGCCACCACCTAGACATTTGCGTGCAGCAATCGCCTTCAATTTTCCAGAGTTGGGAAGCGTATTTGCTCCCACTGCAAGATGGGATTTTAATTTTTTAGTACACCTGCTGCTGCTGCTTTAATCTCACCACGCCAGTGGCAGCTGGTCATGCTGTGACTGGTGAGGCAAAAAGCAGGCCACTGGCAGAGGTGGAGCCAAGGTGGTCACCAGAGGTGGAGGGCCAGGACAGAACACCAGAGCAGATTGGTCAGTCAGGTCATCCAGCACAGTGGTCTCTAAAGACATAACATTGGGCAACCCAGAACAAAGGCAGAGGTTCCCTTTCTTTTCACTTGCAAAGCTAACCTCTCCAGCCATGTCCCAGGGAGTGGCAGAAATCAGGGTGGCATTAAACCAATGGTGGACATCTGAGTAGCTGAGGCAGCAGCTCACTTGTAGTTATACAATCACCAACCAGGGGAAGAATATGCTGAGGGGACTCCAGTTGGCTGGGCTTATGAACATTGGCTGCATCATCATAAAAACCACCTCACTGGGTTTTTTGAGGGGGGTGTCATCATGATCCAGTGGAGATCAGCTCAGCACATGTAAGTTCACTGCATATGCTTTGTTACAGGTTAGTATAGGAAAGTAGCACAGGTATTTGCAACAAAGGAAGAGGGAGAAAGGAGGGAAAAGATATATTTCCTTTTTTTCTCTCTTCTCATCCAGTAGTACAACCTGGGAACAGATAGACTGATTTGATGAAACCCAAGGATAGTGATGGAGCTGAAAAGCGGATCTCTCCTTCCACTGGCATCTTGTCAGGGGTGCTGAAGGACTGCCTCATCACCATTTAACTAAACAGTGCAGCCTTCAAGTGCACTGCACTGGAGTGGAGAAGGATTTTTTCCCTTTTGATCCCCAGCTGGCTCTAGAGATTTTTTTTTTCTTTTTACTGACTTCCTCTTGGGCTGCTGCCCCCTAGCTTGTAACACAAGATAAAATCAAATGTGGGAAGTTGAGGCCTACCCTGTAGAAGAGACCAGACCAACTGGGACTTTGAAGGATTTACAACGTTGAATAAAATGGTAACATTTAAATGCATGTATTGTCTTTCTTGCTGTGCTTTGGGGAAATTTTACAATTTTAGCCCTGGTTGGGATTAGTTCCCATTGAAATCAATGGAGCTCAGATGTCATTTTTAGCCACAAATCCCAGTAGAAGCCTAGGGTGGGCCAGACGAAATGTTCTTCTGGTCATTTATAGTGCAGCCATTATGTTTCTTTCTTGCAGCACAAGTGTGTGTGGCTCCAATTCAGGAAGGGGAGTTTAAATCTTTCCCCTATTTAATCCTAAATCCCCACCACCACCACCACACACACACAGCCAGCTGTAAACCAGCCTGGGGAGATCAGTTAGAAGGGCTCTATGCCTGTCTCTCTAAATGGTTTGGAGTTACATGTGTCTGAAAAAAAGAAAATGTATAAGGAGGATTTGGGAGGGTTTCTAAAGAAGTGTGGCTTTTATGTGCTTGAAGAGAGGAGGAGAAGCAAAGAGAAGAACATGTACTGTGGGGCTCCTGGGTGGCTTGTTCACTTTCATACACCCCTCGGCCAGGTTTACCCTTGCAACCTTTGATGGCAGGCCCTGTGCTTTTTAAGAGTTGAAAGAGCAAAGCAGCAATGGGCACTGTTGTGTATGCTGATTTCTACTTGTTTATGTGACCATTAAAGATACAGAGCCTATTTCCATCAAGTGGGGGCAGCCCTGTTTGAGTCAGCTCCACTGACCTTTTTAAACCCTTCTAATTGTGCTTAAAATTCCTTTTTCTCTAATCATCTCATGTTTAGAGACAGGTTTTGCATTAAAAGTTTAAATAACAATGCAGGGAGCTGGAGTGGTCCCTTTGACTCTTGAACTCTACCCAGCACTACCAGCATGAATTTTAGACACCATTTACCAAATGCTAGTTATCATGGTGTGCATGTAACCAGTTGGTAAATGGCTTCATATTGTCCTGCCAAGTAATGAGTAGAATGTTGTTTGCTCTTTTTGGTTCAAAGATGGATATATGGTAAGATTTTCCTTTGGCAGACCAAGTCAGACAAGCAGCTTGCCAAGTGGTTTCAATATGCCCCATGGGAATTTACCAAAATGGTCATCCACAGTAATTTACCTCATCGTGGTTCACTTTTATATTAAAAAAGCCATGTGTTATGAACTCATCAGATCTTTAATATGAAGTAAGGTATCATCAAGTTTATTTTTATGTATATACATCAAGACTGCCTAATAATCATATTTCTCTGACTTGTGTAATTTTTTTGTTTGCTAAAAAACGTTGGTCATGCAAACATCAGGGTGAGAGGAAACTAATTTATACTCAATTCAGGTGACAAGATTTAACCTAAAACAAATGGTATTCCAGTTTATTTTAAATTACCCTCAGTACTATGTACCGCACTTTATAGAATGACTTTATACTTAAATCTTCAGGCCACATGGGCAAACATAGCCACTTTATGTGTAGATATTTTTCCCATTAGATGCCAGATAAATGATTTTCTTCATGTCAGGAATAAAATATTGTCAGGAGTTTCCTTCAGAAATTTTTCTGCTTGGGACATTAAAATAGATAACCAACTTACAAAGTGGTTACATGCACACAGTGGCAAGTCACCAGTTGGTACATGACTGTCTGAATCCATCCTGTGATCATGTAATGAAAGGACTCTCACATGGTCTGGCCTAACAGGATTTTTAATGTGAATTAAATTGTTCATTCTCTAAGCAGTGGACAGTTCAGATAGTTAGGCCTTTGAGATAATTGTCCTGGGACCCTGCTGTGTGGACTATTTTGCATGCTGATTTGTAAATATGCATCAATATTACGAGCTCCACCTTTTTGTAAGGTAGAGATGAGTAGATAATCTACTCTAGTCCAGTCCATAATTTTAAAAAAATATATTGCGTCATATAAAATTCTATCTCAATGATTGGGGATAAACAGCAAGTACAGAGTCTATTGCAGGAATGGGCATCATATGGCCCATGGGTGATATGAAGCCCCCATTCACCTCCCAGTGTTGCCAGCTGCTCCCTGTCATGCCACTGAACTGCAATAGCAATTTTTTTAAAAAAGTGTTTTTAATGCTATGGAATACTGAAAGGGTCAAATCTGCAAGCAAGTTAAATCTAGTACATTTAGTGCTATCGAGGGCTACGATGTGCCTATGTACTGCAGGGAACCCCACAGAATATGCAGTGCTCCACAGAATGAGTGGCACCCTGTTGAACGCAGCCCATGGGAAAGTGCAGCAAAAATAGCATGAGGACCTTCCACAGTTGCTCCTCGCTTCCCTGTTAGGCATACTGTGGTTTAGAGCTACAGGAGCTGTGGTGTGCTGCTTCAAAGGCATGGAGGAGACCTTTATTCTTAAAACTTCCTAAAACTTTCTGCCACTGTGCTGTGTGGTGTTCAAGGGCTTAAGATCAGGATTGGATACCAGCTAAAAACTTCAAGGTGCAGTGGGAAATACAGCATCCCACCTCAAGGATTTGAGCTGGCATCCAAGCCTGATCCTAAGCTCTGTAGCCCACATGGCGCCAACTTTGTCATCTCTTCAGCACCAGACAAAGATGACCTTTTATGACAGGGCTTTTAAAGATATACACAGATATTCAAGGGCTTTGAGGGATCGCTCCTCCTAGGTGTTTTTACATGGCTTCTCTTCCTCATGTGTTTTAGCTGTTTTTAATTTGGTTTTAAAATTGTGTATTTTGTAAAGATGTTATGGTATAGTGGTCTTTTTTAATGAACTGTTGTAAACTGCCCAGAGAGCTTTGACTACTGGGCAGTATAAAACTGAAACAAACATGGTGTAACTGGCATCCTGCGCTATCAGGAGGTTAGACCCAATGGCCTTCTTGGCCCCTTCTGGCTCTACTATTCTATGAAATAACGGGGGTGTAAGAGTGTTATAACCTTACCACCATCAATTCCCCACCACTGAATACTAAAGTGTTAGATCCTAAAGCCGGCTAATTCCCTACCTCCACACACCTACTTTAACAAATGGCTAAATTGTCCCAGGGAACTGCAGGTGACGCAGTAGTTTAAACCGCTGTGCTGCTGGGCTGGTAGATCAAAAGGTCGCCGGTTTGAATCTGCACAATGGGGTGAATTCCTGTTGCTCCTTCCCAGCTCCTGCCAACCTTGCAGTTCAAAAGCATGCAAATGCAAGTAGATAAAAAGGTACCACTTCGATGGGCAGGTAACAGCATTCCGTGCACTTCGGTGTTTAGTCATGCCGGCCACATGACCATGGAGACTGTCTGCAGACATACTCTGGCTCCCTCAGCTAGGAAATGGAGATGAGCACCGCCCCCTAGAGTCAGGCATGACTGGACTTAATGTCAAGGGGAAACCTTTACCTTTACCTTAAATTGTCCCAACCATACATCAATTTCTAGAAGTACATCAAGGTACACTAGATGTTTATTATTACTAGTGGGGGATTTTCTCCCAAAGCAAACACCAGCTTCAGGGGAAGGATTTGTTTCAGGACCACAACAGGACAGGGAAACAGTTAAATTGCTTCTTCCACACCTGCTGTGATCACCATAATTAGTGCCTTCCTCAGCTGACTCTGTTTGCTTTTTTAAAGTATGCATTTTACGTAAATGCAAATACAGAGTTGATACTACCTCTGCCTTCCCCTGGCTTTCTCCTCCAGGGTGGAAAGGAGAGCTGCTCATGGAGAACCCTGATATTTTTGATGCAGCTCTGGATGGACAGCAGCATGTCCTCCTCCGAGCAAAAGGGAGCAGCAGGTAGATTCCTGTATTGCTCAGTGTAGAGCTGGACATTCCCTGTCCAGAGGATGAGATGAGCTGATCTACATGTTCTCAACATTATTCAGTATTGAATAACTAGGATGGCCAAGTGTCTTCTTTTCCAGAGGACAGTCCTCTGTCTGAAGGGCTTCAAGAAAACCATCCTTGGTGTAAAGGTATGCTCTATTTGAAAGGCTGTTCCGGCCAAGTCTGATTTAATGTTTAAGAACCATCAGCAGAAATTGCCCAGCAGCAGCATCAATGAAATGCACAGGTCACAGTCTTCCAGTTATTTCTATTTATATTATACTGTATTTTGTATGCTTTCTTTCCAATTTTGCATCTACACATATAAACCAGCATGTTCTTTTGACCTGATTTTTGACGAAGCATTTCCTCTGTTATGGCAGAGCACTCCACTCTACTTTCATCAACTCACAACTCCTTTTCACACAGGGCTGTCTTCAAGCATAGAAGGGGTTTATAGTCCAGTAGGGTCCACTGACAAGAGTTCATGGAGTTGCTGCTCCTCTTCCCTGTCACAACCTGTGTGTTCACCTGCCTCTTCTTCTGACCCAGATGTTGTCCTTCGTAAGATATCCATGCCCACTTGATCAATGGATGGATTCACACATGTTCAGCTACCCTAGCGCTAATATGCCCAACTGACAATCCAGGACATCATGGCTTCAGTGACACCTCCTTCTGTCCACAATCTTCCCACAGGAATCCCAGGGGACAACATGGGAGGAAAAAAACACCCCACCCCTTCCTTCTACCTCTACCACAAGCCCTGAAGGCTTGCCATGGTCTCTTGACATTTTAAATGATTTCCCTTCTTCAGATTGTGAAAGTCAGTGGTCAAGTGGCCCTTGCTTGTGAAAGTGGGTCCCATTCACCCCTATTGTGACAGAATCCTCATAGGTGTTTTTAGAGGGGGAACACATGACCTAAGTGCCAAAATTTTGGGAACACCGAACCTATCTGTGGATTCCATTTACAGAGTAATTCTTCTTTTACCAATCAACTTATCCATTAAATTGGAAGCCTTTATTTTTTTCTACCGTGTTAAATGTTTCTTTTGGGGCAGAATAGCATGCAGGCATATAGCAGGTGACAGTGGTAGTGTGAAGGTAGTGCCTGTAAGTTTACCCAGTTATGGTATCTGCCTCGGGGAGCTCAAATCCTGGAGCCAGGACTGAGCTTGTGGGCTATATTATTTTTTATTATTTACATTACAAACATGCACACACACTTCTGTATATTATGCAGTGTCCTGATTATTAAGGCAATTTTCTGCCTTTTTATTTTCTGAAGGGGGAGTGGGAGCATTTCACTTCCAAACCAACCAACACTTAACCACGCAAGTTCACTATTGTAGGGAATTATATTATTTGCCTCAAGCTATTTGAAGAAGCACTCTGAAGAAGGAAAATAATGGAAATGGGGGAAATGGAATAGTGGAAATTGTATTGAGGATAAAGCCCATCCAGCAAAGATTAACCTTTTTCTAAATTTGCTTATCCAATTATCTTTGCTTCTGTGCTTCTCACTGGTAGGGCACAGATTTTACAACCTGGAGAGGAAGGGTATGCCCTCCATAAAACAAACGCAATTTCTTTTGCATGCAGTGCAGGTGAGATGGGAAATGGGGGGAAATATATTGAGCTTTCCCCCCATAGCTTTCATTTTTCCAGGCATCAAGCAACCCAATTATCCTAAAATAGTCATCCAGTTTGTTTCACTGCAGGAAAGCATGGCAAGCTTCAGTCAAAAGAATCAGAAGATTAGCTGCTTGTTGAATCTATGAATCCTGCCTTCTTGTATTTCCAAGTGGCAGGCTACAAATGTCAGACAAAATTCTCAGAGAGAAGTCATCAAAACACCCTAGGATTTATGATTAGAACACAGAAGCCATGCTATTGTGTCTGAGTTTAAGTGTAGTGCTGGGTGTGGGTTTGTGGGGGACAGGCTAATTCTTGAGGTTTTTGGATTTGCATGGCACAACTTCAAATATCCATGTGGCTCATGTGGATAAGACCACTGTTATTATTTTTATTATTAACCAAATGTTTTGGTAATTTTTAACTGAGAAGAAAATTATGATGCCATGATGTTAAAGGACACTCCACTACTGCTGCACAATGTTTGATTATGCAGGTAGAACTAAATTTCCTGCCTACACACATTGTATTCAAGAACATGTAAAATTTTGGGAATCTCTAATTCTGCATTTGTGTTTTGTCTCTGAGCCTTCTCAGAGAGGGGTCGCTGAAGCATCTGAAGAAGGCAAAGAAAACCTTTAATAAGCTGATACAAGATAATCTGCTCCTATGGGAGCATATTTGTCACCTCCAGTGCCACAACTTGGCTTAAAATTCTTGTTGTATTTACTTCTCTGTTTGTTCTGAGCTTTGCATTGCACATATCTTGATTATTCACCTCTAAATGTGTTAACTAACTCGACTAAAAAATATTGAGTTTAGGTTAACATCTGGTGATAATACATATCTGTGTGAAAAGTATTCCATGCATGCCAATCATCACCTGATACTACATAGAGAAACTCTTCTTCCTGTATCCTCCTGTCTATGAATTGTGATCTTCTGGGGATGCCCTTTCAATTATTTCATCACTTAATGATGTTCAGACTTCTGGAACTCAGAATAAGATCTTCTCAGTGATGGTTCCCTGGCTGGGAACTACTCTCCTCCTAAAAGTTATACTGGCACTAATATTGGTCACTTTTTGGTATAAGGTAAAAGAAATCCTCCTTTTTACAATGCTTTTTTAATTAGATGCATGAGCTAATTCAGTTGCTGTGCATTTTTATTAGTTTTATTGCTTTGCATTCGTATAGTGTATACTATAATCTGCCCTGAGGTCATCTTCTGATGAAGAATAGTATATACATTTTATAAATAAGTAAAAAATGTTATGTATGAACTGGCTGTATAGTATTAGTTATTTTATTCAGGGTCCTGCTAATTTTTCTTCAATTCTTACTGGCTTTAGAAGCATACTGCTGCAAAAAGTCTCATTACCTCACTGGGAAAAAGGAGGAAGGGTCCTTTAGAACTGGTTGGGTGGGTTTGCATGTGCAAGAAACCATGGTGAAATCTTACCATTGTGGGTGTGTTGTGTTGTCTGGATCTGTGTGATAGGATGTTTTCTGAAACCACAAATAGAATCCAATGGCCTGCTCTCTAAAGTTTCCATGCTTTACTGTAGCATCTCTGGTCATCCAGAGCCCCCTGGCAAGAATGGTTATAGAAAGTGGCTGTTTCTAGCCTTTGATCTCTATTTCCCTTAGCACTCTATTGCTTGCTTTGTTCATTAAGCTTTGCTCACTTTATTTCATTATGCATTATGCAATATGCTTTATTCCTATTAGCCAAGATATATGTCTGTGTCCTTTATTTTTGGAAATGGAAACAGCATGAAAATATAAAGAGGAAGAGGAAAGAATCATGCCAAAAGTGTTTATTTCATTTAATAAAAATCTTGGTGGGATCTGGAGTGGGTAGGAAGTGTGGCATATGTGCTGGTGCACTCAGGAGCAAGAAGGGAGGACCTGCCTCAGGATCACAACAGTTCAATCTAAAGGAGGCAACTGTGGTCCATAAGCAAGTCTAGGGAAAGGATGGGGATTCTGCTTGCCAAGGCAGCTGAGATGCATGGTGAGATGGGTAGGATTGAGTGGGGAGAGCAGAAGCCACACTGCCTGGGTAACTATTTAATCATATGTCTGGTAAATTCAGTCAAAAAGCTGTGCATCATGGAAACAGCACAGGCTTGCTTGCTATGTTGTGTGAACCCAGCCATTGAGTGTTTACATCAGATTTTACAACTATTTCTGTGGTATTATGTCAGCAAAATCTGGAGCAATATTCAAGTAAAATGTGGCTGTTGAACTGTATGGATTATGTAACCTACAGTTGTTGGTGTTGTTGATGTTGTTAGTCACAAAGTTGTGCCTGAACCATCACAACCCCATGGACAACATTCCTCCAGGCTCTCCTGTCCTCCACCAACCCTTGGAGTCCGCCCAAGCAAGCTCACACCCACTGTTCCAGTGACTGTAACCTACCGCAGATGTAGTTATTTTAGAAGTTGCTGATTAAGGGCTGTTGTTCTGAAATAATAAATCTTGTTTCAATAGGGAGAGAATTCTTTCTTCTATATGTAGGGAATGGCTCATTTCAGCAGTTCCAGTCAGTATGCAAGATTCCCATGTTTCCCAACTCCAAATACTCAGGAGTGTGTTTTTCTCTTTGATACTGTGGAGCAGTAAACCAGGATGCATGCATGAAAACATCTGTGCGTGTTGCAGCCCTGTAAACCTTGGGATGCCAGCAAGAATATCTGAGTCATCTTGGGCCATTCCCAACTTACACTTGGCCTGCAGTAAATGTTGAATTCCACTTATTTCTTTATAACCCAGCTATGATATGAACCACATAAGCATTTTTTGCGCACGCACACAGAGAGAGAGAGACCCTGAAGGTGGAGAGGCATAGTGGACATGTCCTGATATCCTTTTCCATTAGCACCAATTGCGCAGAGATGAAAGATGGAGTGAGCATGCATGATTCTGCTCCCTCTCAATGCATTTGGTACACCTTAAACTCCTGGGATTCAAACAAGACACCTCCGTACCTGTGCAGTAGCACTTTTTAAGACAAACTACTCAAAACAGCAGAGTGAAGGAAGAAAGGCCAGCATTGTTCTCCCCAAACCTAGCATGGCTTCTTCATGTTGCAGGTAAGCCCTCAATTCCACTTGATCTGAACATGGAGGAGTCAAGGTAAAGCTTGAAGTGAAGGCATTCATCCTGACAATTCCCATAGCTATTTTGTGTGAAAAGTGCAAAATTGCAGGCAGCTTTGTCAGTCCCTGTTTACACCCCAACTCCCACACACATACATATACACCAAAGAGCATCTCAGAATACCTAGTTTGTTAGGATCAGCTTTCACCCGTAGAATAGTGCGGTAGCAGAAAGCAGTGTAGTGGTTAGCATTGTTCTTAGAGAGACCTAAGATTGTAGGAGAAAAGGAAAGACAGAAACTCAACATGATCCCAAATACCATCACTATCAACTCAAGATTTTCCAGGAGTTTCTTTTTCTATCTAGAACCAGGCAGACACATTTTAACAGATCAGAGATATCAATCTTCACCTCCAACAGGAGCATTTTCTAAAGCTAACTGGTCCTAACTGCCTATTCCAGGCAATCCCACCCAAAAGTATTTTGCATTACAGTAGTAGCTCCCAGCAATAGATTGTTGCTGAAAATGTCCATTTCCTCTGCAGCTAGTGTGAGCATTGCAGCAAGAACTGAATAGTAGAGGAGTTGGAAGGAGGCCTATAAGGTCATTGAATCCAACTCCCTGCTCTGCTTCCACATGTGGTTACCCATCTGTCTGTAAGTCTGAGCCTTTTCAGCTTAACAAAGGTGACTCAATATGCTAGCTAAACTCAGAGGCAACAAAAGTCGGGCTGGGGGAGTAGATGAGTCTCTGGTGATCACATCCCAGAATTTCGATCCTGTGAGGCTTGACTCCACTACACCACTGCTCTCCCTGCCTATACATGCTTCTGGGTCAATCAGGAAGCATTGCTTTGACACTGTGGTCTTGTCTGTCTAGTCTGTTGTCCATGGTCCAGATATTTCTGCCTGTCACACTGCCTACAACTTCACTGCCTTCCTTTTCTCCTCGCATTCAGTTAGCTTTTCTGTTCATTTTCCTTTACATGTGTTTGCTGCCTACATTCTTCTTAATCCTCCTGCCCTCTTAGGATAAATGTCTTGGTCCAGATGCTGACTGGCGTTGCTTCTGCGTTGACCCTTTTATTGATTGGTGTGAGTATGCAATGTGAGTCTGGTCTTGCCAGAACTCAGACTTAGGCTGCTGTGTATGCAGGGCTAGAGTGATAGGGGTTTGGCATGGTAACCACTTAAAAATAGATGTCCACCATGGTACCCATCCTATTTTCTCCTCCCCTCCAAATGTTGCTTTAAATAACTCTTCTCATCAAACTGCAAATTTACTTTGTACACTTGGGAGTATCAAACACCATTTGTACATTCCTTAGAAGGAGCTGATACACAGAAACCAAACATGCATAATAACAGGGAGAAAAAAATCAAGATGAGTATATAACATCTGCATTGCAGCCCAAATCTTTTTTTGAAAGACTGTTTATGAAGGATTTATATGCTCACAGCTGCAAAACACAGGACTGATAATTCAGTGCTTTTGGGTGAACTACTTGGATTTCAGTATGATTTGCTTCTGAGAAAGCCTACTTAGTCTCTGTCACAGCCAGTTACGTTCAGCTATCATCAAAGCAGTCTTTTAGATTATCACTGTATTTTTAAAAACATGTTCTAGGCAGATACACACTTTTCAACTTAGGGTGATCTCCAAGTGGTGAACTAATTTACAGAACTGCCATCCTTCAAGCTGAGTCCTTCATCTGGATTACAGAGTCCACGGCACAGGGTGGATGTATCTTGCTTGACAACTGCACATACTAGATGGCTGAAAGTTAGAGGCAGTATACACAAGTGAAGAATTAAGTGGTAGAAACCACATCTTTGAACATCTTTGAACCACTTAAAAAACACCTCCCTGAAAACAGAAAACTAGTTTCAGGGTCTACTTTACCCTTCTAACTGCTGTACTGGTTTTCTTAGGTTTTTATTTGTAAAGGCACAACCTACATATATTGTAGACAGAAAAAAGTCCTATAACTCTCAGCAATTATCAGCTATACATGTGTGTATGCACATGTGGGTATTTAAATATAGTTTAGTATTCATCTCCACCTTTCATTCAAAGTGGTACAATAAATTCCACCTTCTCAGAATTCCACCATATATATAAACTGGCCCATGGCTGTTACTAGATGTACTGTGGAATACAGAATACACATTAGGAGTCAAAGTTAGACTGTGAACACTTCATTGAATTACACAGTACTTTTTCATACTTTCAGACTCATGATTCATAAATGACTCTAGGACTAGAACTAGGAACCTCATGGTGCTAATCTTTGCTCAGAGCCCAATGCAGCCACAGAAGGAAGAAGAGGTGTACCATTTCATAACAACATGACTGGCAGAAAGTATGAAACCTACAGATTGGTCAGTTCTGATATAAGTAGCAGATGCTGGACAGTCTGTCTTTGATCAACTGAGCAGTTCATGAGGCTTCTGCTCAAGATGCTGGCCTTTAAGGATCTTGGGTGGGATCCAGTGGGAATCCTACTCAAAGTAGATCATTTGAAATAAATGGGCCTTAATATAGAGTAATATTTGATGCAACCCCTTTAATTCAGAGATCCTCTAGATCTTGATTCAGACATTAGTCACTCAGGGCCCTGTCTTCGCCCTGAGGCATTTTTTTAACTGTGTATCTCTCTCCCATTTTCTCATACTTACTTTCCTTCAATTATTTTTCCTCTATTGAAAAAATAATGGTAGGAAGAAATAGTGATGTGACCCATTCAGTCATAAGTCATAACCCACAACTTGAAGACCAATGGATTAGGACACTGGTGGGCAGATTTCAGGCCTGTGGGATCTATTTTGGTTGGTTTGTCAGATTTAAAAAAATAAGAATCCCAAGCTGCAGTTTGGCACAAAAGAAATATACTTAGAACTAAAGAATTAAATGCACCAAGGTTTTTGCATGGTTTTGTTTTTTCCAAATGAACAGAGTTCACTGTTCTTCCTCATAAACATCTGCTTTTGGTCATCCCAACCAACCTTTCTTAATTTCAAAAGTTTAACTTAGGACCAGGGAATTGTTTTATTAGTACTACTATTAAACAATTTTAAGTTTAACAGTAATCTGAAATTCTTGTGTATCTAATACAAATCATCAAGTGATCTGCCAGCACATTCAGTTCTACCTTCTGCCCCAGTCATGATTAGGACAAAGAAGACCTAAACCAAATTTCAGAAGAGTTATGAAGGTAGGTCCCATGCACACAATGGTAAGGTCTGCTTATCTATATTGAGAACTGAAGTCAATAGATGTTAACTTTGCCCACATTCAAGAGTGTTGGGAAACATGAATGGGAACGTAACAGGTGCTGGCAAACATGAATGGGAAGGTGCTATTACACTCATGTTCTACTTTTGCACTTCTCATAGAAAGCTGGTTGGCCAATGTGTGAATGGAAAGTTGGACTAGAGAGATCCTTGGCTTGATCCAGCAAGGCTCCCCTTCTGTACTCCCAACCAGGGGTATGCACATGTGGTGCAGCCCCCCCTTCTTCCATCTACATTGCAAATGCATAATTGTCTTTGGAAGGGGAAAGAAAAAGGGGCATTGTACAAAGCAAGTGCATTTTTATACACAATTTGTGTCATACCAGGTATATCCATTCTGAGGGTGGTTCACACAATGTGACCCCCCCCCCCCAGTTTACTGGAGAAGTTGTGGCATGTGTGGTGGGTGTTGGGTCACTACTTCACATATCCAACCTCTGTTTTGGGGTTTCATCATGAGCATGGGTTCCATGAAGGCAAAACATTCCTTGCATAACCCTAGAACAATCTGTGGGTTATATGAAGATTGCTTACCACTCACATAACCCACAGTTGCCAGATGGCGCAGTCACCCCTGGATATGCAAAATGGCACTTACTGTAAATAAACCATGAAGAGCTATGCCAGGTGAAACAGGCCAGTGACCTGGTTTGGATGGGAAGGCAGCCTACCATGGGTTAACCAACCCTCAGGCTGCCACAGCATGAGTTGCCACCATTAGGAATATGCAAGCCCTTACTGAGGATTGCAGGGACTGGTCATGTCATCCAAACCTGGCAGCAAGGCTATTTGAGGGTGAAACAACACTTGCATAACCCACAGTCTGTTTTAGGGTTATGCACAAACTACCTAGCCCTCAAATAACCCCTGCTGCTCAGGTTCAGATAACAGAAGCCCTGGACACCCCTGGCTGGGGCTTGCATATTCATAGTGATGATTGGCACACAGCAGCTACTTATAAGTTAAACAAACTACTGAAATGCAATAATCTGAAGTGGTGTTAGGGAGGGCTGGAGCCCCAGATCTCTAGAAGACCATCTGCCTTCCTGCTGTCCACATGCCCTTGCTGAAAGGAAGGTACAAGGGCCCTGAAGAGCTCTGTTGTGTCTAATGCCCCTAGGTCAGCTGCCTTTTTGCCTAGGAGGTGCTTCACCTCCCGCTGCACTCCAACTTTTCTGCCCCCCCCCCCCCGAAATCAAAGGGCCTCCTGGCCGGTCCTTACATCCCTTTTTACACACTGGGATGTCCTTAGGAGACAGTCCTTTAATCTCTCCCTCTCATATCCACAGATTTTAGAGCATATGTAAATTAGTTCATGTACCCCCACTTTTTTTGGTCCTGCAGGTCTGAGCCCCAGATTTCTCAGAACTTCTGCCCATGTTGTGTGAACTGAGCAAACGAACCTGGTTCCAGCTGCCCGGCATACTAGGAACACTACTATTCAACCAAATGCCAGCCTCTGAGAATCCAAATGATGTTCATTAATGGCTGAAGTAGCTTTAAGCATTGGTAAGATGAAAAGTGAAAGCCATGAAGAGTCAAAGGCATCTAGGCACATCTCTTGTTCCTACACTGAATTACTGCAGTAACGATTTGGTTGCTTCAAAGGAACGTTGAGTGTGAGGCAATGTAGGGAGAGTTCAAACTTCTGCAGATAGAGGTTATGAAGGTTCGCGAGCACCCTTTCACACGTGCACATCCTCACTGGAAGCCGAAAACTTCGAGTGACGAACACGCCTGCGTTAAATAGCGCTGAATAACGTCCACCAACGTGTGAACCGGCCCTTAGGGGCGCCAATCCGGAGATGTTACGTGCATGTGTGAACTGGCCTTTCCCCGCTGCTGCTTTAAGAGCTCCCGCCTCCCACAATGCTATGCTGGTGTCCCAGTTCCGTTACACGGTATCTTCTGAAGGAGAGTGAGGCTGGCTTGCTGGGTGAGTGGGTGAAGCAGGCAGGCAGAAAAAGAGGAGGCGGGGAGAGCCGTAGCTACTGTAACCAGAGAGCTGTAGCGCAGCAGGACAGTCGGAGAGAGCTTGAAAGACGCAGAGAGGGGAAGGAGGCGGAGGAGAGGAGGTGGAGCTGCCCGGCCGGGCCCCGCCACAAGCCAGAGAGTGTGTCAGGGCGGGGACGTGGGGCGGTGGGAAGGGGGGAGGGAAAGCCAGCCAGCCAGCCCCAAACTCTGCTGCCCTCCGCGGCCAAATCCGCCCCGCAGCTCTGCAGCCAACTCAGCGTCTCCGCAACGAGAGACGGAGGAGAGGGCACGCAGAGTGCGTGCGTAAGGCAAGACGGGAACTCGCCCGGAGCCCCGCGAAAGAGACGGGGAGCCCTGTCCGCCTCGCCTCGCCCCCCGCTAGCCTCAGGCGCTTGCAGAAAAGCGCAGCTCAGCCGGTCTGCGCTGGAGCTGCTGCCCGGAGCCGGGAACGGAGGAAGGAAGGAAGTCAGTCCGGTTGCCGGGCTCGGTCCTTCCAGCCGAGCGGGGAGAGGCGGCAACTGCAGGAGGAGGTCTCAGAGGTGCTCGCAGCAACAGCCGCCGCCGCTTTTCTGCTCGATTTGGCTGGATCTTGTCGTGGAAAAGCTGTAAGTAGAAACTTTGGAGTTCGGCATCTCTCTCTTCCTTCCTCCTTTTTCATGTATCCTCCCCCTTTTTGGACTCTCGCGGGGGGGCGCCGTTCTCTCCCGGGGCTTCCTTCCCTCTCTCCGCGCTTTCTCAGTTCATTTCTCTGCTCACCCTCTTCCCTGCAGCGGTCTCTTTGCCCCTCTCCCCCCCGATTCCTGCTAGCTTTCTGGACTGCACTCGCCTTCCGTTTTGCGTACTTATCTTCCTTGCGTCCCATTTCCTTATTGCCCCCCTTCTAATGCGTCTGGGACGTCTTTCCTTCTCTCCTGTTTCTATTATTATTTATAATAATGATATCGTAGCCAGATCTTGTTCTGATTTAGAAGTAAGTGCCACTGAGTTCAATAGGACTTCTTTTCAGGTACATGCGCGTAGGTTTGTAGTCGGGATGTGTAGAAAAGCCAGAAGAATTTGTCCGTTTTCTGGAGTAAGGCAAGGCCAGTTTTTACTCAGCAGGGTATTTTTTAATTTCTTTTTTTTTAAATAAAAATTTTCGTATTCGTAAGGAAACTAGGTAGACCTACCCACCGCTCTGTAACGTGGATAGCTTGTTACACCCTCCTCCCGCTCCCAGTCTCACCTCTCCGTGTAAGTCAGAAAAGATCAAGGCAGCGATCCTACGCACGTGTAGCCGGAGCCCTATTGAATTCAGTGGTACTTCGTTCTGGGTAAGCAAGCATGCGTCCGGCTGCGGCAATAAATCAGCGTGTGTGGGTGGATCTTTTTTTTTTTTTTTTTTTGGAACAGTAGTGAGTCCAGGCTTGAAATCATCCAGTTTAACCTGACAGTAGAAAGGGTTGAACATTACGGTTACGTTCAATAGATTTTTGATTTGTTGACTCGAGGCAGCAGCAAGTCCTCCTTTGTAAAGGTCTGGGATGACTGTTTCTATGACTCACTGATAATTGTACAAAGTTGTGTGTGTGAGTGAGTGTGTGTTTCTGAACTAATCCTCTGCTGCGCCGCGAAACATTTTCCTCCTCAGTCGGATGTCAAGTCAATGTGAGCAGCATTGCTGTTTGCTAAATTGCAAGTGGATATTGCTCCTGGATTTGAGCTTTGTGTATAAATAAAAATGCAATAGGGAAGCTACACTTTTGAAAATGCCCTGTAGAGTTACACCTGTCACATCCTGCCTTGGATGGCAAAAATGATACCACGCCTGTGCAGAGATGGGAGGGGAGAGCGAACAAAGATTGCCTGGAATAATTGCAGCCCTGACAAAAACATGCTCTCTGTCTGAGCTGTGGAGTTATGAAGTCTACCTTGTGCCATACTGGATTTTGCATCATGGCCAGGCAGCAAGCATCACTACTAGTAAAAATTAAATGCCTACTGGGCTGTGAAGTGGCAGGAAGTAAATTAATGTCCATTGATTTCCATGAAGGCACCAGAATTTCCAGCTGACTGTTGACAATGCTTTTGCTCTGGTTTATGCAGGACCGAAGTACTTAAATCTTCTAATCTGGTTAATTTGAACTTTGATTCGCTAAGGGGAAAAAAGAGCTTGTTGCATTTCTCAAAGTTTATTTTCTCAGTATGGTTGCTCCTAATATTAGTATTACTATTTATACAAAACTAACATACAAAATAATACAGTGCAAAATATGAAGGAGCATAAATGCAATATTATTGATTAATCCAAAGTTGCAGTCTTCAGTGTGTGTGCATACTCATGCGTAAGTTAATTGAATATTTTTTGGAGCGTCACTTGTTTATTTAAACAAGACTGTGATACTGAAAAGTATTCTGGCCTCTATCCATATCTAGATAACAGTTGAACCCAGTAATATGCACATAGCTTAGGGCAGTAGGTGGAGCTGCATGTTCCCATCCTTAGTGCAGTGGAGACAGGAATGCATATCCTTATCCAGCTTTTGGAAGTGCAAATGGAGTGTGCAATGGATGTGTTGCATCTGAATGCAACAAATATGGCCCTGGATCCATTATGGGGATTTGTGTATGAAAGATTATTCCATCTACTATGAACCCCTGGTAGAGTGGGGCATCTGACACAAGTTTCATATGTGAGATACGCAGATCCATGTCTTGGTCAGGAGTGACTGAATGCACTGAAGGAATATATGTTCTCTGTTGCTGACTTGCAGTCCAGGAACTTTCTGAGGCTTGCCCAAATCTTTTCTGGAAGCACTGCAACAAGCAAAATTAAAGGCCATGTTCAGAAACAATGACTGTGTTTGCATGGTCACCATAGTTTCCGTCTGAAATGCCGGGTGCCATTTTCGTAATTACTTGCCCTGGTGCATCTTGTCATGTCCAAACCTGGGGTGTCGTGGCTTCTTGAGCAGGGAGGGAAAGGGAACCCTCAAAAAACCCATGGCCTATTCATAGTTTATTAAGCATGCCAATTGGGCCAGTTTGTGAAATTGCAAAATAAAACATGATTGGTTCAGAAAAACAGCAAAAGTGTTAAAACTAGTGGTTATATGTTAAACGTTATTGAAGAAATTCACTCATTCAGTAGCTAAAAGAGCTGCGTATTGGAGATGACTAAAAGAGGGAAGACCTGTGTTACCTCCTAACTGGCAAAAATATAGTCTTCATAGAAGAGCATAATAGTTTGCATCTATAGATTTGATTTTAAAGAATAAATTTGTTAATCTTTTAGAAATTTGCAGTACATAGAAAATAAATAATTCAAGTGTTATAGGAACTACTTGTGTGGGCTAGGTTTTGGTAATCATACTTTTAAGGTACAGTCCTGTTCATATTTTGCAGGAATTGAGTTCTACAATTTCCAACCAGCTGGATTTGGTTTCTTAAGCAGTATAAGTAGGATGTGCTAAAACTGATTTCTGGTGAAGAGAACGCCACTGATAATATTCCCATTAAGAATTGCCTGAAATATTCTTATGGTTGTGGCTAGTTTTAGCTATGTTAATAATGCAGAGGATATGTTTATCAATGGCTGTTGGCTGTGAAAGCTGGGAATGGAACATCTTGTCTCAGAAGCAATACACCTGTAAGTACCAGATGCTAAAGAAAAGCAAAGGAAAGGCCACCATCTTCATGTCCTGTGTGAAATATGCTGAGGCATGAGATTGTCATTTAGATTCTAAAGAAAAATGAGTTAGATCCTGAAAGACAAATCATACAATCTTGAACAATTTTCAAAACAGTTGAGAAAATGAATTAGTTGACGCTGAAGAGGACTGGTTTCAAAGACCCAATATAGGGCACAATTGTCATGAAAAGCCAGTGATGAACTTCAGTGTGTAAAAAATAAAGTTAAAAATGGAACAAATAGAAACATTTGTAAAGATTATTGAGAATGGTTATCACTAATTATGGAGGTATTTTGACTTCCTTTAAAGTTAGTAGAACTACCCTGTACCTTTTAATCACTTTGGCAGGAGGAATGGAGATCCAGATAGCCATATTCAGATGGAAAATTCAAAATTTGCTCAGTATTTTTCAGTAACCAAAGATGTGGCAATTATTTGCTCTGAAGGAGAGTTTTTTGTGGAACAAAAAGTCAAATTTTGCCCTTGTCTGATTTCCCTGCACGTTTGAATATGCCATGTTATTGAAGCATCATCCCAAAACTTGGCTTCAGATAGGATCTTCAATTAGAACAAATGTAGTGTGAGCCTAGACACATTTGCTTGAAAGTAAGGCTGACTTGTACTCAGTTAAGCTAGACTTTCTCCCAAAAGTAGTGTGCATAGAATGGTAGCTTTTGGTTAAAATGTTAAGTACTTAATTCATTTCTGACAATTAATATTGTCTTACATTTCTGTATCCCTGAACCTCATGAGGATCTCTTTATACTGATAAAAAAAATTAAGGCCTTTTACTGTGCTATGTCAGTTGATGATGTCCCTGCCACTTACAGTGGCTGGCTGTTCAGCCTGATCTTATGCAGACTTAGATGGCACTTAAGCTCATTTAATTAACTTAGTCTGGCCTAACCATGTATAGTGGGGAATGGGGAACTTGTTGGCCAAAATGCCTGGAGGGCTGCAATTCCAATAGGTCTTAGCCAGCAAAGCCCATGGTTAGGGATGAACGAGAGTTGTAGTCTTCAAGTTGCTTTGCCTACTCCAGACATATAGGATCAGGGTGCTGAAGTAATAAAGATTGAAAATGTGCAGAATCTTGTGCAAGGGGGAGGAATGGGATTGAAATAACATATCACTTCTGGATTTACTGTTTATTGAGTTGTCTTTAATAACTGATTTCTTGACTCATAATTCCAGTCCTCTCATCAGTGTGAGTTTTTTTTTTTTTCCATGTCAGTGCATGCAAGATGCTTGTTTCCCTAGACTTGCATTCTGAAGAGGTACCATGAGCACAGAAGCTAAGAGGATGTGTTGTGAGTTGAGGAGGAATTCCTTTCAAACCTTGCCTCTCCTATGAATTTACTAGGTGGTCTTATGTGGCTCCCTGTTCTTTCATCCTCGGCCTTCCATTAGTGATACCAGGTTGTGATATACTGGCCTATGTTGCCTAAAGTTTGAGGATTGCTAACAGGAAGTGCTCAGAACATTTGAAGTGCACTAAAAATGTTAAGTAGTCTGTAAACCTTGAGAGACAGAGCAAAGAGAGTAAAGGGTGGAATGAAATGGTGTATTAAACAAGATACTTAGTAAATCTAATCAAGTCACAATGTTTTAAATTAGTTTGTCCTATTTACTTGAATAATATACTCAAAAACAGGATTATCTCCAACAAAAGAAATTGTAATGCTCTCTGCAATCCAAGGATTACCAAACAAAGCATCTTGCTGTGCAATATTGTCCTTGCATTCAGTATTGTATGATAACACGTGTTACTCAGCTGTTGTTGATTTCTCAGTGGCATAGACTTCAAAGGAAAGCTGTGAAAGAAAGCTGTGGCAAGAGAAAAAAGAGGGCTGAATCTCATTGATCAGTGCCATCCAGCTGCTGAAGTACTTTGCATGAGCAGCAGCTGATAGCTCAAGCATCCAGATAAGGCTAACAAGCCATAACATCTGGAAATGGATCCATGGTCTGAGGACCACCATGGAGACTTATACTTGCCTTACCAGGGAAAGTTACTGCAAAGTAAAGGAAGGGGTGTTTTCCACATTTTCAGGAGGGGTGCTTGTGTCATTTGTTTGGTACAGCAAAATCAGTCTTGTGGCACCCTCAATGTCAACAAATTTAACATGGCATTGACACTTTGTGGATTTTAGTCCACTTCATTGGATACAGAAACTGTATAAAATACTTCTGTGCAAAAGTAGCTACAGAGTAAGTATCTTTCACTATGTCCATTGTAGCAGCAATGTTAGAGAATTTCATAATGCCGTCCTCAACATCAGGAACCCACACATCTGAGCTATATCGCTTTTTCTTACAAACTCTTAAAGACTCATCATTCTTTTCCTCCTGCTCTCAATTTTATCCCCACAACAACAACCCTGTGAGCTAGGTTGTGCTGAGAGCCTGTGACTGGCCCAAAGTCACCCACTTGGCTCTTGGCTGAGCAAGTACTAGAATCCAGGTCGCCTGAGTCCCAGTCCTGCACTTGTAACCATTACACCACACTGGCTTTCTGCTAATCTTCTAGTAGAATATATATCATTTGCTGGCACTGCCGCAGGGCATCCTGCATAGAACGGACAGGCCAGCATCTGTGGGAAAGAATGACTACAAAACTGATATCAGAAATGGCAGTATGGACATTTCCCCCTTCCTCACATTATATGGCTAGTTTGCATGGTGGCTTGTTTAACCATGGCATGTGCTGAGTACTGTTTGTCTAATTACTGTCTGTGTGTAGCTTGCCATGCTGTCTGAACTCAGGTAGCAGGGCTTGTTTGAGAAGGAAACAACCCTCAAACGATTCAGCACTGGCTCATGCCATTGATCATGTGAACAAGATCTCTGTGTTAGCCAGCTCATCAGTGCAAGGTGAGCTGGTTAACACATTTCTATTTTTGCACTCATCAACTGTTTACCATAACAGTTGCTATTTACTAATCATGACCACTAGCTGTACTCTCTGAATTGCTTCTGATCTCAGTGTTTACAGCCTTACCACCTTCTTTCTCCCTCCGTGTGCATGCATATGTGTGTGTGTGTGTGCACGCACACACACACACACACACACACATTTAGAGTTCAGGATAACAGTGTCTGCATCTGCTGAAATATAGTTCATAAAAGCTTATTCTATTAATATTTTTAGTCATCTTTCTTGTTCTGTTAGTATTCCTCTTTGGGTTCCAATTTGTGGTATGTGAATGCTTCATCTCTCTGTATGTATAGATATATTAGGCAGTTCATAGTTGCACATTTTTCTGATACTAATTTACAAAAATGAATAGTTTTTTTTATTTATATAGGACTGTAACTGCCTTTTTGGGAAAGTGTCTGTGGTTAAGTAGAATTGTAGAATCTTTGTTAATTGACAGCATAAGTTGAATACAAGCAGTGGCTGTAGTCATTCACGCATGTTTATATGCATAAGTCTATTAAAACTAAATGGAGAATAGGTACAATCAATGAGACTTGTGTGCATAATCCTGAACACTCTGCATTAATTTAAATAATCAGGTTTTTTTTGCTGTTGGCCGCAGTGTGGCACATTGGTACAACTTTAATAACATGTGGAATTAAAGAAAAGTCATTTTTGGTGGCTACTTCTTGGGGTTTTTATGCCTGCTTAGTTATCCCTTTCCTCTGTATTCTGTTTTAAGAATCTTGATAGTTTTGTCCATTCTGTTTTGTAAATCATGTGGAAGTGTTAATAACACAGAGTGAATTTAGTGGTGTTCCAGGCTCTTGATCAGGATCAAAGCACAGGTCAGTGTAGAACAGCTTTCTCCAGCCTGGTGCTCTCAAGATGTTTTAGGCTACAACTCTCATTATTCCTGACTATAGCCTATGCTGGCTGGAGTTAAATGGGAATTGGAGTCCAAAACATCTGGAGGATACCAGGCTGAGGAAGCTTGGGCAGATCTGTTCATTTAAAATGTGGGTCTGCCCTATTTACTTATCCACTTGCTTTGCATAAATCCTGCATCTCTTTGAGAAAAGGAGAACGTAATGAACTTGAGCCTTCCACATAGCTGCATATATCTGCTGATATGCACATGATTCTGGAAGACCAAAGTCTGGTTCACATGATTATGTCAAACTCACTTATGATATGGACTCAATTTTTGACAAACTTGCCAAAAGGGCTGACTGCCAGTATTGTAACTAGTTCCTACTATACTTTTGCAGCAGACTTGGAAGATTTGGAAATGAATTACAAAAATATTTTTAAAATTTTCATGTGCATGTTGATTGCTTAATGCCATTTGTATCGCTTACTATTCTTTTAATATTTGGGCTGCATATTTTTTATAAAAGTTTTTTTTTTTATTCAGGCAGGCCTTTAGTGTCTAAGTTGGTTTGTTGCTGCAGATTTTTTAAAGCAGCATCCAACCAGTCATTTCTTCCCATTGCTGTATGTTTATGATTTAATCAAGGTTCTGTCATCTATACACTATGAAATTAATTGGGTTGTTCCTAAAAGTAAGTCTGTGAAATCAATGCAAATTCATAGGCAATTCCCATTTTTTGATACTAGCTGATAAAGACCTTAATGGTGTGCAGTCAGGGTAGCTGAATGATTCCTTTCATACGAATTATCTTCCTGCATTATAGGTTAGATGTGTGGTGAAAGACTTTTCTATGGTGGGTCTCAGTTTTTGGAACTCTTTCCCAGGAAATATTTCTATGCTTCCCCTTTCTGCTTGAGCAGTGTGTTTGTATTTATTTATTTATTTATTTAAAGTATTTATATGCCATCCTGTCGCGAAAGCCTCAGGACGGCTCACATAGATAAAATACAATAAAATATAACATAAGTATGGTCTTGTTTGGTTGAACATATAGGGACAGGAAGGCAGTGAAGATTTTTCAGTGAGGGAGGGAGAGCGAGAAATCTAAAGAAAACCTGCCTTTCCTCTGCCCTTTGGTGTTGTAACAACAGAGCGGAAGTGGTTCCCCCTCCCTTGCCTTTGACAGCTACCTGAAATGGCTTCATTTCCTATTGTCTAGGAACTTATCCTCAACCAGAGATAAATTTGTAAGGTTATATCTGGCTCCCTGAGGACAGACCTTTCCCCCATTGGGGGATGGATATCCAGAAAATTTCAGTGGGCTTTGAGCTCCTTTCCTTAGTACTTGGTAAATAGCTCTCTCGGATAACATTTATTGCTGTTTTACCATATTGTTTAATGTTTTGATTGTTACAACTTTGTGTATGTGTTTTTTTAATTTCTCTCTGTCTACCCACTTGATAGTAATGTCAGAGGTAACTATTAACATAAAGTGTTAGTGTGTTAGACTTTAGAGTAATTACCACCACTTCTAGAAGAAGTAAATCTCCTCTGATTTGCAAGAAAATTAGTCAAAATCATTGGACTTCATATATCCTTTGCATCCATATGTCATGTTCTCCCTTATTGTACCTTCTTAGATGTTAAGTTCTAGCAGGAAAAGCCTCCAGATGCTACCAGATGTGTCTGGGCTTGATACGGACCTGAGTTTTATCTCTTCATTGTATTTCTGTTAACATCCAATAGCTGAAGCTCGCGTGGTTGTTTTTCTTGCATATTTGCTTACACCAAGAAGAGTAATTAGAAGAAGTTCAGCTGTTGGTCAGTATAGAAATGTAATAAATAAATAAACCTCAACATCAATTGTATATGGGGGTCAGTCAGGGTGATTCATCCAGTTGTATCATCATCATCATCACCACCACCACCACCACTGCCATCCCAACAGATGACTCTGGGTGGTTCACAGCAATTCATATAAATACCATAAAAAGAGCACAAAATTTCCAAAATGCAAATTTAAAATCAAATTTCCACTCATTTAGATAGTTAAAATAGGTTTCCAGTATACATTTTTTTTCCAGTAGGGACCCCCCTGCCCATATGTCATTAAATGCCACTGAATTCTTCTGAGAAGATGGTCCTAACCTGGCACCAAAACACAACAGAGTTGTTTCCAGGTGAGATGAGTGGCAAGATCACTCCAGAGCTGGGAATGGAAGGTCCCTGATAGGGCCGCTTCCATTTGTTGCCTCCCTTGAAGATGGCAATATTTATCATATTGTCCAGATAGATTCAGGCTGGGACTGGTGCTCCATCCCAAGCTGTATATTGTATTGGAAAACAACAGTTACTATGGGAAACAGAGGTCAGTAGTCTAAACAAGATTTTTTTATGCTTGCAGTAGGCTTCTGGCAAAAATCTAGTTATCTACCCAGGTTTTTCACTGTGTTGTTCATTTTTTCCTATTCTCCTTTGTTTTACTGCTTCATCAGTTGATATTTATATGAATTTGCTGTACTTTATTGGTTTTGGACTCTGCTTTGGGATTATTTCATAATGAAAAGCAGGTAGCTTTTATAATAAAAACAATAAAATGTGAATTTAATAAGTGAGAATGAAAACAATTGGTTTTAAATGATACTATACAGTTGCTATTGTGTGTATAACTTTTTAAATTATTTTTACTTTAAAAAATTGATTTGTAAATGTGGTTTAACTCTTTGAAAGATAAGATGTGTTGTTTATTTATTTAAAGTTTCTATATGCCATCCAATACCACAGTCTCTGGATGGCTTACTGAAAACACCTTTAAAAGGTGACTTGTAAATATTTTTAATAAATAACAAGATATAAGAAACTCTGGAGTTTCTCTGTTTGATTACATAGCAATGTATAATTTCTGTTTCAATATAGTATGTGATGTGAGATGCTAAGTTGTGCATGTTGTTGTTGTTGTTAGTCGCGAAATCGTGTCCGACCCATCGTGACCCCATGGACAACATTCTTCCAGGCCTTCCTTAAGGCTGAGTGCCGAAGAATTGAGGCCTTTGAATTGTGGTGCTGGAGAAGACTCCTGCACCACTCAGCCAGCTCTTCAGCTGGTTAATCTTTAGACATGATATGCCATTATCTTTGTGCTAGTGTTTTTAGTTAGCAAGCACCATACTCTATACAATATATTCTTGCTGGTTAAGAGGAGGAGGTGGAACCATTCTCCTAGTTACTTTTCTTGAAATAAGCATCTATGGCAGTGGGTTCATTCCAGTGTATATATTTAATTATTTATTGCATTCCTATACTGCCCTGTAGCACAAAAGGTTATAGGGCAGTGTACAATTTAAAACATGTACATAAAAATCCAGCAATAAAAACCGCTAAAAACCCATCAATAAATAACTGCAACAGCCATAAATGAACCCCAGGCACAGCAGCAATAATAAAATTAGTCTAAAATTGTTTATAATAAATGCACTGATAGATCTAATTTTTAAAATGTCTGGTGAATAAAAAGGTTTTCACCTGGTGCCTAAAAGAAAACAGAGAAGGTGCCAGGCATACCTCTCTGAGGAGAATGTTCCACAGATGGGATGCAACTACCAAGAAGACCCCTCTCCTGTTTGTCACCCTTTACGTCCTTCGGAGATGGCTCTCTGAGAAGGACCTCTACAGCAAATCTTAGTGGTTGGGTAGGAATATAAGGGAGCAGGAATTCCATCAGATATCCTGGCCCCAAGCTGTTTAGGGCTGTATATGTCAAAAGAAGCTAGTTTGAATTAGGCCCACAGCTCAACCGATAAAGGACTGGTGTAATGTGGGTATGTAGTCTAGTCCTTGTTAACAGTCATGCTGCCCTATTCTGAACCAGTTGAAGCTTCTGGACCACGTCAAAGGCAGCCCCACATAGAGCATGTTGCAATAGTCCACTTGAGGGGTTACCAGAACATGGTTGCCAGGCTCTGCCTGTCCAGGTAAGGGCATAGGTGGTAAATCAGCTGAAGCTGATGAAAAGTGCTCCTAGCTACTGAGTCCACCTGAGGCTCTAATGATAGTTTGGGATCTAGGAGTCTTAAGTTTAATACAAAGTTGTCAGTTGTGCTACTTTTCTCACCTCCTCTGTTAGCTGTTTGGCTAGTTTACCTTGCTGTCTGTGGGTTGCCATGTTTCATCAAGGCAAGCGGAATGGTGAAGTACCTTGCATTTCAGCCTTTGTTTTAAGTGCAATTTGTCACTAGGACTAGAAAGATGTATTCTCAGGCTTAGGTGGTTGGTAGGTTTCAGATCTATACCTCAAAGTCAAATTTCTTAACAAAGTCCTTTTTGATCTCATTGGTCATCTTTTTATATAAATAGGCTACTAGCTCAAGAAGGCCACTGCAAATACTATGGTCCAACTTTAAATTCATAACTATTGAAGTTCTGAGGTTACTGTGAAAGAACTGGATTGAGGATGTTAGGTCTGGTGCTTTCTCACACCTTCTTTTTATTAATCGAACAATGGCAGTATTGTTGATCAGAGCAGTCCCTTTCTTTTCTACACCCTCCTCACATCTCAGTCTCTCACTTAATTACATTGCTGTAAGAACAAAAGAAAATAATCCTTTGAGGACTTCTTCTCCCTCCTCTTGCTCTCTTTCCCTCCTCTCCCCACCCACTCTCCCTGTCCCCTTTTTTCTTTGTTAGTGAAGAATTGAAGAGACTCCTCCTAATGTAGCTGAATGACAGTAAAACTTAATCCAATGGTTGGTTTAGAGCTTTGGAAATCAAAGCAAAAACGTGAGGGATTTGTGGCACCTTTTGCAGTCTGAGAGGCTGATGGATCTTTTAAAAGTAGTCTGTTTTAATGATTTGGAAGGGCACTGTGCTGCCCATGTCACCTTGAGCTATTTTCTGGTTATACCAAAAGCCAAAGATTCCCCCACCTTTTGGGCTGCCATAAAATATTTACTTTAGAAGTGTGTAAGGGAGGGATGATGACGACTAGATTTTATTTTTGCTGCCTATGTTATGAATACTCAGATACGTGTGATCAGAAGGTTCCCTTAGCTGGCTTGAGATATGCTTTTTAAACTTCCTAAGTGGGATTTGTCCAACCCTGGCAGATTCAAAGACTGTCCTTCAGGTCACTTACTTCCGTACACTTCTCTTGAAATGAACGAAAATTAATAGCAACAAATAGTCTGCATCTTATTTTTATTATAGGGAACACTTACCAAGAATTATCCTTGCAATTCCTCTATGCTGAGCTTATTCATGTATAAATGAACCCTCAGGGGCTAAAGTAGAAATGATGCTATAATGGGTTGACATGTGTTTCATGTATATTCATCTCTGTTTCTCTATTAGCTAGTACTAGTGTAATGCTGAGTGATGTCTAATACCTTCACCGTGGTTAAGAGTTGGGAGTGTGCCTGGGGATCCTACATTTCTCCCTTCCCTTTCTCCCTCCCCCCAGCCCTATCCTTGGACTGTGGTTAAGAGGATGGAGGCATAGCTTTTACATGAGCTGTAAGTGGAAAATAAGTTCAAACAGCTGGAGCATTTCTACAGTAGGAGTAGAAATTTCTCATCCATGCAGTGTTTTTCCTTTTCCTAAAATGCATCTTGAGTTACCTGCCTGAAATGTGTTGTTGTTGTTGTTAGTTGCGAAGTTGTGTCCAACCCATAGTGACCCCATGGACAACATTCCTCCAGGCCTTCCTGTCCTCCACCATCCCCCGGAGTCCACTCAAGCTCACACCAACTGCTTCAGTGACTCCATCTAGCCACCTCATCCTCTGCCATCCCCTTCTTCTTTTGCCATCTATTGTTCCCAGTATTAGGCTCTTCCCCAGGGATTCCTTCCTTCTCATTAGGTGGCCAAAGTATTTGAGTTTCATCTTCAGGATCTGGCCTTCTAAAGAGCAGTCAGGGTTGTTCTCCTCTAGGACTGACCGGTTTGATCTCCTTGCAGTCCAAGGGACTTGCAGGAGTCTCCTCTAGCACCACAATTCAAAGGCCTCAATTCTTCAGTGCTCAGCCTTCCTTATGGTCCAACTTTCACAGCCATACATTGCAACTGGGAAAACCATAGCCTTGCCTAAACACACTTTTGTTGGCAGGGTGATGTCTCTGCTTTTTAGTTTGCTGTCTAGATTTGCTATAGCTTTCCTCCCCAGGAGCAAGTGTCTTTTAATTTCTTGGCTGCAGTCCCCGTCTGCAGTGATCTTGGAGCCCAGGAAAATAAAATCTGTCACTACCTCCATTTGTTCCCCATCTATTTGCCAGGAAGTGAGAGGACCGGATGCCATGATCTTGGTTTTCTTAATGTTGAGTTTCAAGCCAACTTTTGCGCTCTCCTCCACCCGCATCAAGAGGCTCTTAAGTTCTTCTTCACTTTCTGCCATGAGAGTGATATCATCTGCATATCTGAGGTTGTAGATATTTCTCCCAGCAATCTTAATTCCAACTGGTGATTCATCTAGCCCCGCCTTTCTCATGATGTGCTCTGCATACAAGTTAAATAGGCAAGGCGAGAGTATACAGCCTTGCCGAACTCCTTTCTCAATTTTGAACCAATCAGTGGTTCCGTATCCAGTTCTCACTGTTGCTTCTTGACCCGCATATAGGTTTCTCAAGAGACGAATAAGGTACTCCCATCACTTTCAGAACTTGCCACAATTTGTTGTGATCCACACAATCAAAGGCTTTGGCATAGTCAATGAAGCAGAAGTAGATGTTTTTCTGGAATTCCCTAGCTTTCTCCATGATCCAGCATATGTTGGCAATTTGATCTCTAGTTCCTCTCCCTCTTTGAAATCCTGCCTGTACGTCTGGTAGTTCTCGGTCCACATACTGCTGGAGCCTAGCTTGTAGGATTTTGAGCATAACTTTGCTAGCATGTGAAATAGTGTGGTAGTTTGAACATTCCTAAATTCACCCATTCCTATCCATTTTAGTTCACTGATTCCTAAGATGTCGATGTTCAGTCTTGTCATCTCTTGTTTGACCACATCCAGCTTGCCTTGATTCATGGATCTTACATTCCAGGTTCCTATGGAGAATAGATCTTTGCAGCATCGGGCTCTCCTTTCACCACCAGATACATCTGCAACTGAGTGTCCTTTCGGCTTTGACCCAGTCGCTTCATTCTTTCTGGTGCTACTAGTACTAGCCCTCCACTCTTCCCCACTGGCATACTGGACACCTTCCGACCTGAGGGGCTCATTTTCCGGCGTCATATCTTTTTGCCTTTTGGTACTGTCCATGGGGTTTTCATGGCAAAGGTACTTGAGTGGGTTGCCATTTCCTTCTCCAGTGGATCACGTTTTGTCAGTGTTCTCTGCTATGACCTGTCCATCTTGGGTGGCCCTGCACGGCATAGCTTATAGCTTCATTGAGCTACGCAAGCCCCTTTGCCATGACAAGGGAGTGATTCATGAAGGGGACTGAAATGTAGTGGCAACTGTTCCATAAGTTATAGCATTTGAATATCACAGATTTTAAATTTGTACAATTGCTTCCAATTTGTACACTATTATATTTTTGTTTCGGATCCAAGGTTTTAATGTTTACACTTCCTAATGTTCTATCACTAAGCAATTTGAACTATGTATGTTTTTGTCTCTTGACTTTGGATTATTTCAATTCCAAGCCTTCTGCCAAAAGAGTTAATCAGTGTTCTAAAATGTGTATTGAATAGCAGCTGAACATTTTATGTTGAAATTATAATTCACTAATAACATTTCTGTTGATTATATATTTCTCTCAATTATGAAGTAAAATATATAATAAGCTTTCCATTTATCATTAAATTCTTTGACTGGTCTTCTGTTTATGTAGTTCGTTAATTTTGCCTTTACTGCATATTCTGCTAGCTTATTTTTCCAATCTTCACTGGGTGGGCAGTCTTCTGCTTTCCATGTTTTTGCATTTGTGAGTCTACTAGCTGCTGTTATCATATATTTAAATAGTTCTTTCATATTTCTTGGAAGAGTTTCTGGCACAATACTGAATAGCATATTCTTAGCATTCATAGGAAAGTTAATGATTATTTTTTCCTGTATTTCAGCATGTATTTCTTTCCAATCTTTTAAAACCCTTTTTACATATCTACCACAGATGGTAAAAAGTCCTATCTACGTCCTTGCATTTCCAGCACTTTTCATTACAATGGAAAAATTTCTTCCTTTTTGTTGAACAGACTTCCATAGCTGTTCAGCCCAACCAATGGACCGAATTGGGGAGGAGAGAACAGAAACCTGATGCAAAAGAATTTTTTAAAAATTGTGCTGAGATAATGTATTTTTACCAAGATGAGAATGTGTGTAGGAGGAAAAATGCACTTCAGTCTTGTCAACATCCCCACAAGCTTATGATTGGGAGTTAATTAAATGAAAGGAGTTGAACAGCCAACTCCTGCTCTTTTACCTTTATTAATTTGAACTATTTGAGCGGGGAGAGGGGAGCCACTCTCCTACCTAATATCAGGGAAAATTACATGCTTAGTTACTGTGCAGATATATTCAGAGTGATGGTACATGCAAATAAATAAATAAATGGATTTGTTACAAAGGAATGTCCTGCTTTTCAGTTCAGACGTGTTCCTTGAACAGCAAAGTGTGCTTAGTATAAATGAACTTCTTAAACCAGTGTTGGTAGTTAAAGTGTGAAAAATGTTAGGTCTCCCTTTATAAGCATTTTGGAGAATGGAAATTAGATCAGTCAAGGGAAAAAAACATTGTGCTTGTCCAAGGTTGATAGGAAACCACTTAGAAAGACTGAAATGCGGTGAAGGGTGAGTGTGTCTAAATCTTTCCTGTGCATGGTGCTTAGAATGACAAAAAGGGGACAGGAGTAGGAAGGGGAGAAGGAAACCATACAGGTGCAAGCTGTGTGAGCAAGAATGGGATGTCCTTAAGCTTCTGTTCAGTCGCATGCACTTCTGCCAGAATCTGTAGCGCCAGCATGACCAGCGGTGATCAGAGTTCTCTTTCAGGCAATCAGTTGTCCTGGTTTCCCAGCACAGAGTGAGAAAGGCCTCCCTTGGAGTCCTCCATGCATTGTGGAGCACATGACAGTGAGAAGGGTCCCTCATTTCATGCTGGGTAGGGGATAACAGGCCCTGCTGCTCTCCCAAATACCTCAGACATGGGAAAGACTTGTGGTGATGGGTGGCGGGGAGTGTCTCCCTGGTATTTGGTTCTGGAGGCTCTTGTGAAGGGAAGGGGAAAGTCATGGCTTTTGAGAGGAGAGATCGAACTTTCTGCCTTCCAGAGTCTTGAAAGGGGTGGTGGTGGTCAGTGGCCAAAGCTAGTATTAGTTGATTACCAAGCCTCGCCATAATTGTGCAGTCTCTGATATTTGTGAAGATCTTGCAATAATGGGGTGCATGCGTATCCATGGAAATAAAAAAAAACCTTTTAATTTTTTTGAATTTTATCTATTTGTTAACTGCAAATAGAACATGGGCCTTTAAGCTTGGTATAATTTCTTCAAATGGGGAAGGGATTAGATTAGAAAAGGCATATGAGGCCATTGTTTTTCACACTAATGGCTTCCCCCTTTGCCTAATGAAAGTAGATAATATGTGTCTTCCTGTAAATGCCTTCCGTGTCTGTGCAGAGCAAAGTGCAGAACCTCCAAGAGATAGCGACAAAAGTTTTGGTGTAAAGCCAATCCCTAAATGGTTCATGCTCAAGGGACATGATGCCCACTTTCCCTTTCATAGTTCACGCTTGACCAAAACTGCCCATTGGAAGGAGCTAAAATAAAATACCAAAATTATAAAGATTGTATTGCAGGAAAGAATGTTTTTGAGGAGAGCATGAGCTTCATTAGGGTAGCAAAAGTTCCTACAAAAATTACCGCTGCAGCAGTTGAGAAGGAACTGAACAGGAATGGGGAACCGGGCCCCATGTGTGCCATGGGGCTTGTGGATGACCTTCTCATCAAAGCCCTTACCACTTGACTCTAGAAGGTACTAAACTGTGCTCTGCACAGGTACCAAAGGCTGCACAGGTGACTATTCAAAGAACCACATGTCCAGGTACATTTTCTCAATAATGTTAATATTCTTAGGTGCAGTGATGAATGTAGGTATTTGTTAGATATTCATAATGGTCCCTGACCAGTTTCACCATGAGTTCTGTAACAAAAGATGCAAATTCACATGCCTCTATAATTTTGTGGTAAATAATGTTTGTTTCTGATGAGATATTAATGAGCAGGATGATGACTTTGAAGTCTCAAATCACTGATTATGTTTGATTATTCTGTAATGTGTTCTAACAGTTACAAACAAATGTATAATACATAGCACTTGTTTAATAAAAATAAATTTCTTTTGACCCAGTGGACTTTGCTTTGATTGTTTATTCATGTCTATGAACAAAATTGTACTAATTACTAGTGGGGGTTACGTCTATTAAGCTTAATTAGTCTTATTTGCGTGCTACTTCATTGTTAGTTTACAGTATTTCTTCTAGTCATTGGGATATATTTGTAAACTGCCCATTTAAAGTTTCTTATATGGTATTAACTTAGGCATCAATTTATGTGCTAAGAAATAATTTGAGTCTGCATGGCACCAACTATATTTCATTGTAAAGCTATTGCACATCCCAAAGTTGAACTTCTTATTTCTCGTATTCGTTTTGGTCAGTTCTGTTTTTCTCTCTGCCCCTTTGCCTTGTCTGTCTTGTGCTATGCCATCTCTGTCAAATGCTTATTTTGGAATCATCCACAGTCCTCATGTGCAGCAGACTTTTCTGCAAATCCATCCTGTCCAGAACTTAGCCTTAGTTCTGGGTGTCAGTGTTGTTCAAGTTCCTCCACTGAGTCAGATGCCCATCATCTTTAAGAGTGTTTGAGAATGAGTCACTTAGTGAAACAGTGTTGTTGCATTAGCAACAAGACTAGTGCATGATGTGATATGGCCTTGTTGTTAGTTGCGAAGTTGTGTCCGACCCATGGGACTAGCAGACACAAATTTAAATATACCTCTCCCACCCATACATATATTTTGCTTATTCAGTCTGAAGAAGAATTCTACTTAACCTGAAAGACTACTCAATACTTTATGCCTTTTAAGCTGATCCTTATGAAGCCATTATGTCTGTTTTGTTGAAGCTAGCCTGGTGTTGTGTATAAGAGCATCATGCATATCTAGGACTTGAATAGCCTTGGGTGCTGGGTTACTTCAGTCTGTGAAATTCCCAAATCTCTGTGTTCTGAAAATGTATGCACACGCCCTTTAGAGACATGTAGAGCTGAGTAACCTTTATTTGAGTTGGTAACCTTTATTGGAATTAAATGGTGAACAATCTGTACACAACAGTTACCTGGAAAGAGGAAAATGTAAACAGCAACTTCATCTCTGTTAAGATACTATCTTTTGCAGACATGGGCAGATTAGGCAAGTTAATCTTTTCTTCTCTCCCTTCCCCCCCCCCCCCACACTTTCTTTTTAATGTACCAGGTATAATTTAAGACTCTACAGCTATCTGGTTTTTGTATAGATGCTGTTGACTGTTTCAGCTGAAAGCAGCTACAGTTTAAACGAGCAAAAATAAGAGCTCTTATACATGATGTCAGAGCGAGAATAGCAAAATGGCAGAGGATCATACGTTTCTCCACCATTTTCTAAAATGAAAGATAAGAGTTGTTACTTTTTTTTAAAGAGTTATAGGCTAAGCTTTGGTCAATCCTTCCCTTGGGTTCTCCTTTCACCTCTCTCTGTCCATTTAGCACCTTGCTGCTTCTCACTGTCTCATTTGTGCGCATATTTCAGGCAGTTGCACTGACTCTCTTTGAGCATGCCCATTTCAAGGCAATGCCTCTCTTCATTTTAGTGAGATGCCTATTGTATGTTTGCATTCTGAGAAGGTTTCTAGCTGCATTGGCATGTTTGAGTTCTAGTCTAGAGACACATTCTGCCCCTTGTTTGGTTTGTTTGTATTTTTATCCTCCTCAGACCAATACTGACTCAAACAGCTCACAAAAGTTGAAGCAGGGGGAGAAGAGACCCTTCCCACAGGCTCAAGACCCCCAAGAGGAAGGGATCAGAGAGAAATGGTAAAAGAAGGAGTACAGTGTGACATTGCCAGAGCAAAGTGATGAGTTGTAAACAGGTGCTCAGATTCATTTGAGTTGGGCCACTTTTTCTTCTTCTTGCAAGAATAAGGTGCTGAAGCTAACTAAGCAGTTAGTTCTGGTTGGTTTCAGAGACCAAGGTGTGCTACAGTTACACTGTAGCACAGTTACAGTTACGCTGTTACACCTCACTGCTGCAGTTACAGAACACCTTGACAGCTAAAATCAAACTTACTTTCTGGCAGGGAGGTAGAGAGCAGGAAGCAAGGCTTCCTACAGCTGTTCTTCCCTCTGCCCTTGCCTTGCTTTTATTTCCCTTTCCACAGGCCACTATGGTTGTCACAGATACATGTACACAAAAAGGCAAACCTAAACTATATTCAAAAGTCCTGCAAATCTCTCCTTGCTGTACATCTGTATTGACATTTAGTCTCTACTTCTCTTCAGTTTCTCTATGACCCTGCTCTATTTTGCATTGATTTCAGCAAAACAGCATTAATGGCACACAGCATCATATATTTTTAAGGCATGTTAATCAAGATAGTTGTTGAAGAGCTGTTTATGTTAATATGGACCTAATTTAAAGCGAAAGGGGTTTCTTGCATGCAGGGGATCCAAGTTTTGCATGCCTGACGTATTCTGCAGCCTTTAATTATCTGACATCCAAACCTGCACAGTATAGGTTAAGCATGATTTAAAACATTCCACAGCTGTTCCGAAGAACAGATGAGTGACTAGATAAGAAAGAATACAATTGATTTCTGAAGTGGAAGCCAAGAAAATGGCCTGCTATAGTGTCAACATTTCAAGCTTTCTATAGAGAATTTCTGTAGAGGTCAAGTCAGACTTTTAGATGAAACAATTGTACATGATGATTCTCACATGAATTATTGTGTTGTCTTTCTGAACTGTGTTATAAGTATGATTTTTTTTAAGCTAGTATGTGTAAGAGTACCGCATCAATATACCTTTTTCAGGTATTTGTTGAAAAAGCTACAGCAGCTAACCAAACTAATGGAAATGTGTTCTTCAGTTCTGGGTCATAGAAATGCATCTTTGAAGTGAATTTCATTGCATAGCTATTCACGGCTAATAATTACTAAAAATAATTATCTGACAGTGAGACAGTTTTCCATGTGATCCTTAATGACAGATTTTCAGATGGATAGTCAACACCTTTTGTTTGTACAAGGCTTAACTGACTACAAAATGACTTTAGGGTAAAGTGGCAGCTGAGGGGAAAAGTTTGAACAGGGTTTTTCATCCCTCTGTGTTTGTTTGTAGAGAGTTAATTAAGGGATTGTCCACAGTAAGGAAAAACAGTTCTACTCTTTATCTTAAAATAGCTACATATGCATGATAAAGTGGGGGAATTTTATTATTTAGTTGGTAAATCCCCCTAAGTTGTAGCTTAAATATATGGTATGTACTTTTTACTTTGAGCTGTAGTTTGTTTTTTTAGAACTTTTCTTAGGCAAAATGCAAACTGTGTTAGACAAAATACTTTGCAGAAATATCTCTGTGTGTAGTAGCAATAGTAGTAGTTTTTAAAAAAAGACATGAAATTGCTGGACTTTTATATTCTTACTCAAATAGGAATATAATTGTTTCCCACTCCTCAGAGTGCTAATTCAAACAATCACTTACATGCCACAGTGCTTAAATGTCATCACCGCTGGTCCCTCCTCCCACTGTTTACAATATTTTTTCTCTATGCTAACAACCCCTAACTGAGGATAACAATGCATTTCTTGAAACTGACAGTAGTCCACAAACAGCTTATTCCATAATAACATGCCATGTCCCATGTAGTCTGAGACACTGCACAGTTTTATTTTGGATTTTGGTTTATACACACATACACGGGAGCATAACATGTGTGAAATTTCCATGATTATTTATTTGGCTGAGATTATATGTTTATCACATTGTGTGCAGGAAAAAGAAATATTGGACTTGTTCATATGTCACAACAGTGCACTGTGGGTTAATTTATCCATGGGGGTAGTTGCATTGTGCTGGATGCCTTTGGTGCTATTTTTGCATGGTGCCAGTGGGTGCCTAGCTTGCCAACTTGCTATGACTTGGCATGTCATGCAAATTCAAGGGGCAGCTGCTTGAGTGTTCACATGTAACCTTTGGAAATAATGCTTTGGAAAATACCAAGAATAGCATTTCTAGTGATTGTAAGATGTGTTGGTTAAAGCGGGTTTTCTAGTTCAGCTAAAATGACCTTTTATGCTTATTTCCAAGTCAATCTGGTTGGACTGGAGATACTTCAATTATTTCATCTGACAGACTAACACGAGTAAATTCGTGTAGTGACTTAATGACAAGTTTCTCTGAAGCAGATTACATGATTAAAAATGTCTATTAAAATAGATGATTGATGTTCCTATAAATACTGGCTAATCTTTGAGAATTCCTTCTTCTTATAAAAATGCTTTTCCAAACTCTTCACATTTTGGAGTTTATTTCTCATTCCTAGTACTTCATGCTGTTTTTTCTTGGTGTGTAAATTGTGTAATCCAAAGCACAGATCTCTTTATAGTGACAGTCATATTAAAACAGTTGTACAGGTTGTATTATTTTTGGCAATCTTCTTAAAGTTGAACTAGATTAAGATTCTTAAGTCTTCTCCACAGCTGTTCCACTGGCATTTTTATAGGAGCAGAAAAAGGTCCCATCAAATACATGCAGCACTTGCAGATTTTATTTTATTTTATTTTATTTTATTTGGGTGCTTCTGTTCTGCCATCTAGTTCTCAGTGCCATAATTTTGTGTGCGGAGGGCGTAATCATTGGGTAGAATAACCATTCTCTCATCTCTGTACTAAGCAGATAAAATTAGGCTACAGGAAAAAGTCAGTTTGTTACAATTCTGCATTTCCTTTCCATATTCATTGGGGAGGTTTCAGATTTAAGGAACCAGTGAGCGTGTGTCTGATGCGTCTTAGTCTGGCTTTCTTATGTTGTTGAACAGATGGTTAATTCATAAAGAAAGGTATTAAAGCATTGTAGCAAAATCTGATCATCTGAAGATGGGGCAATAAGAACAGTGTGCTACACTGGAAAATCCTGCTGAGTTTGTTGTTATCTTGCATTGTCACCAAGCTTAGTGTAATATATGGCTAAGCATGCAGTTCAGCATTCTTCATGTTTTTGTGATGATTCCTGCATCTGTTGTCCTTGATAGCATACTTTGTTACTCAGTTTCAATTTTGCCCCTGTATGCATTGGTTTATCTAAAAGATGTGCTGCCATTGGCACTGTAGTCTCCATTTTTTCTCCAGTCAGGATTGCTTTCTCTAAGCCTAAGTTATTCAGTCCTCCTTGTTCTGTTCTGTCTCCACAATAGCAGCATACACAGCATTTGGAAATAATTTGGATACTTCTGCCTTACTGGTACAGAATGAACATCTTTCTGCCAGTGGTCAGAAATCTTGAGCAAGGCACGCTCAGCAGCGTATCCTTCACAAACAGTGACTTGTAGCACACACAGGTACATGTACCTACCTGCTGAATCTAGGAATATTTAAGAAGGTTCATGGTGTGGAACAGGTAAAAATAATATTAGACTGCACTCCAGAGTTTCCTCCACAATAGATTTATGGGGTCAACCCAAATTCTGGTATCCAGAACCCATAAATTTTGGATTTTGAATCAGCTAGTGATGGCAACAAAGGTGGAATATAAATAATCTTAGGTATGAATTCTGGTAGCTTCTGCATGGTATTTAGTCTTGTCTTTTTGTGCAGATGGGTTATGGTGGTATCAGAGAGGTAGTCATGTCAGAACGGTGTCTGTGATGCATTTTGACTTGGTTTCTTAATAATGCAGTAGCTCCTGGTTATGCATTGCTCCCTTTTTGTTTAAGCTGCTTATGCTGGAAAATAGCACAGTTTTACAGTTTACAGTAAAATTTACAGTTTAGACACATGATGGTTGACTCCCTTTGCCAGTTTTCCACACAGATGTGGAAGGGAGCGAAAAGAAGGAGCGTACCATTCACTGCATAGAACGAAATGGGGCCATTGTACAATTGTGTGGTCGTCCCAGTCATCACTGCTTGAAGATCTATTCTTTCATTTTAATCTTTAATCTTCTCTGCAGTCTTTCTTGACTTGGATACTCTCAGTTGGAGCTTGAAGTTATCTTACCTTTGGATATCTCATCTGCCTTTGAGAAACAAACATTAGACTTGCTGGCAGTTGCAAAGGTAGTTAGTACTTCTGCTGTCTGTGGACCTGCAGCGCTGTTCATCACAATCAGAACTTGCAGCACTTTCCTTAGTCATAGCAGCACAATGCCAGCATGTGATAATTTTGAATTCAAGTGTTACATAAAGCAAGGCAGCTGCACATGGGTAAAAGTGTGTATTTTCAGCACTCTTGTCACCTTACTGTGCCAATGTCCTGGTGATGTTGCATTCCGGCACAATTTTAGCCATGCGATCCTATGCAGTGTTTAACTTGGAAAAGCCTGTGCAACACATATAGAAGCAAGTCCAACTAAATTCAGTGATGCATACTTTCAACTAAGTGTGCACAGGATTGCAACCCAAGGCACTTGGTATTAGGTTCATCATTCCAGCCTAAATTCAGTATTTTAGTTGCTGGTGAAGGTTTGACATACGAGACTGGAAAAGCTCCCCTTTATATATGTATTTATAATGCTTATTTAGGATGCTTGTATGTAGAATAGTACAGAGAAGCTGAAATAGGATTGGATGGTTGTGAATTCTGAGACAGTGAGGTATGGTGTATGTTGCGGGGGGAGATCAGATCGACCATGGATTTTATTTATTTATCTTATACTGTCTGATTATTATAAAATCTCAAGACTCTTTACATAAAAAGCCAAAAATGTAAATATATATTAAAATGATATTACAGCAATGAAATAGTTAAAAGCTCCTCAGTGCCCACATTTGCTTCAACTAATTTAAATACCTTATTGATTAAAAAACTGGGAGAATAAAAAGGTTACAGTTGTTATTGTATCTTTCTCTAAAGCAATCATATGCTATTGGATTTTTATAACAACAAAGCCGAAGTCAAGCCTGCCCTTAAGTGTGTAGTCAGAATGATTGTGGATAGGGAGATGTAAAATACTAGGCAATCATTATTATTACATTGGATTTATAGCCTGTCTTTTTGTCCTTTTGAGAGGAACCCAAGGCAGCTGGCATAGATCCATTTTATCCTTGCAACAGAAATCCTGAGAATGAGTGGCCATCCCAAAGGCACCCAATGAACTTTTTGGCCAACTGAGGACTAGAATCTGGATCTCCCCAGTCCAGCACTCTTCCCACCATATGACATTGGCTCTCACTGACTTCATTACATTTGGTTGGACATAATAAATATATTACCTGATATACATGTTGGAATGTTTCTTGTGTCTTATTTTTCTTATTGTCAGTAATCAAATCTACTTACATATTCACTCTAACTGCTGCTGTGGGCCACACACTCCGAGTGGTGGCAGAGGAGGGATGGCAAAGGTCATGTATGAGTTCAGCCCTGTTCAGAATCTTTTGTGTGAGTGCTGGATAATGCCATTGGCTTCACTGGTCAGAGGGAGGAATACTAGATAACACTTGGTAATGCTGCTTTCTTAAAAATCCTGGTGCAACCATAGTAATTTGTGTTCTTGGTTAAAGCTATAAGCTACAAGTGGCTGTCTCTTCACACAGTTGGAAGCACCTTGTGGTGACTTTGAGTAAATTCTTGCATAGTTAGTGGCTTTTTGATTGGGTGGAGCAAATACATTTTAATATTGTTTGCCATGCTACATGCAGTGGTTGCAAATCATTCATGTATGAGTGTTTCAAGGCTCACAGGATTCACTCCTGCTTGAAGCCCTGTTGTACTTACAACATATAGGGTAGATTTATTTATTTAAAGTTTTTATATGCCGTCCAATACTAAAGTCTCTGGGCAGCTTACAAAAACAAAAAAAACCACAAACAACAGACAACACACTGCATCTGACGATTAATGTTATAATCAAAGATGAAACCATTTAACTGTTAAAATATTGCGGAAAAAAAACATGCCACAACAACAACCCACAAAAAAACCCAGTTCACACAACATGACAACCCACATTCAAGGTCGAGTGTGGGTTTTGTTGAAATGTGGATGGTTGTGATGTGTGAACCCAGACATGCTAACAAATCATGATTTGTTAACCACACTCCACCAAGAGACACATGGTTTATTGTTGGGGTGTGAAATGTGGGTTGTTCTTGGTTAATAAAATATGGTGTGTTGGAATGGCAGTCTTCACACAACACAGTAATCCATAGATGTGCAGCAAACCACACTCAAACCATAGTTACTTTCAAGGGTGGGTCATGTTGTGTGATCCCAGTTTCTCTTTCAATCTTCTGCAAGTCCTTTTCTTTTGGAGGGAGTTAGGTCTCTACTTCTTCTCTATTCATAATAATCTAAAGAGGTTCAACTCCAATTAAATAATTTTAATTTATTTGTTTCTCCCTCCCCCCTTTGAAAATGCTACAAACACACACAGCTACCATGAATGTTTTCAGAAAGTGATTCTTTAGGTTTCTGGGACTTCCCTGGAAGGGGGAAAATATAATAAGCTACTTATTATTAGTCATTTCTGTTTCTGTGGCAACCATAATTAAGTGTTAGTGTGTTTGGGGGTGTAAGCTTTAAAATCTTGAATTGGTTGTCTGTGTTTTTCTTCCCCAAAGCATTTTTATTCCACTTTTCAGACAATCAAGGCCTTCCAAAGTGGTTTATAACAGTGAACAGAGAGAGGAAGGGTGGGACAGGATCTGTCATCAGGCTTACAAATTAAATTACAAGAAACACAAGGGAAGGGAAGTGGAGAGAAAGGGAAGATCAGAAGATCAGTTTGTCAAGATTAGAAACACTTGGTAACCCATAAGGAGGCTGCCCTTCCATTGCTGGTGTTCTTGCTTGAATAGCAGTTGGTAGCCTTTGTTTGATAGATGGCAGTAGGGCCTTCTTTCCCCTTATGTCTGCAGTCCCCAGTCTCTCTAGACCAGGGGTCGGCAACCTTAAGCACTCAAAGAGCCATTTGGACCCGTTTCCCACAGAAAAGAAAACACCAGGAGCCACAATACCCTTTTGACATCTAAAATGAAGATAACACTGCATATATCGTTTTTTACCTTTATGCTATTTATAAATAAACTATAGTGTGTTGCATTTATGAAATCAATGAACTGCTACAAAGAAAACATTTTTTTATTTCTGCATGCAACAAAAACATATTAGGCATGCTGGTAAACCAGTCTCATCAGCAGTGAAAGCAAATGAATCTGCCCACATACCATTAAACATTCTGTTTTCTTCTGAAACTTTTCTTGGATTAATCCATGATTGGACTACCGGGGGTCGAAAAGCTCAATGAAATGCATGCTGGTGGGTGTTGCACATTGGCGGTTGTGACGCATATTTTGAGCGACGGAGCCACAGCAGAGGAATGAAAGAGCCACATGTGACTCTGGAGCCACGGGTTGCTGACCCCTGCTCTAGACAGTTTGCACCCTTCCTTTCTGGTCTCAGGAACAACTGCCAGTACAAGTTCTTTCACGCAGGGAAGAAGAAACTAACCCTTTGCCACTGCATTTGTCCTGCTAATGGATGAGGCCAAGCTGGTCTCCCCTTAAGCTTGAAGTTATTCCTGGGAATTAAGCAATTGATTAGGATGCATAATGTAAAATAAGGTGAACATCCATCTTTAAAATATGGTAATATTTCATCTTTAAATGTAAATATTGTGTGGGAAAAATGACCATTAAGTAAAATATCACTTTAGCATGTAATTATCCTTCATAGTCTTATACTGTGATCCACAGACACAATACAATACTGAGGTTTACTTTACAGTATTAGCAGCTGAACTTTTGAGACCCTGGACTGACTTGCATAATAAAAATGGTTCACATGCCAGCAGCCACTTTAAATACTTCAGCCTCAGCTTCTCATTTCAATTGAACCTGGGACAGTGGGTGTGTGCAAGGCTTAAACAATCCTTTCATAACCCACAGTTGGTTCTGTGGTTATGTCACAATTGTTTAAGCCTTACACAACCCCACCACTACCTGGTTTCATACAATTCACAAGCTGTGACTTGAACATTCAAATATCACATGCCTCTTGCTCCAGGCAGGCCATGGTGGCTTAAAAAAGGTGATTGGTGGTGATCATGTGAACCACATAACTTTAAAGCCTGGAGGCTAAGAAATGGCCGCTGGCGATACAGCCGCTAACAGGAACAATTGTGGTAACTTTTTGTTGTGGTGGATTTGTAGCTTCTGGATAGAAGCTGCTGCAAGCTGCAATGTTTGCCTTCAGTCACAAAAGCATTGAAGGTTATTGGGGGCAGCTTTGCATGTTTCTTTATGGCAGTGCTGAGGGCTGAGATGCAGTGTGTGATTTGGAATGCAGCAGCATTTACCATCATAAATGGAACACCAGCACATCTGTGAATATCAGCGAAAAGGGGGCACACAGAAGCTCTCCGAATGGAAGCACCCGAGAGAGTGTCCATGTAAATCACCCTGACCAGACGAAAGTGGGTGCTGTTAACATAAGAGAATATGCGACAGGGGGCGTTCTTGTGACCCTAACTTTAATGATGAGACCTTGCAGAGCACCACAATCATTAGCTGCAGAAACTTGGCAGGCTTTGGTTAATGGATGAATGACTCTGTGTTGCGAGGTAGCTATTGCAGTCTCTCTTAAACACTCTTGGGTTGTCATATGACTGAATGCAACTGCTCAGCTGGGGGAAGGGGGAGGCAAAATCTTGTTTTTCTCTGCTTACCTTTCAGTGCTTTCCAGAGTGGCATTTTATAGTATAACTTAGAATACACTGCACTGTCTGTGTGCTGATGCATTTGTTCTGTCCCCCAACTTACATCTCACCATTGAGATGCACTGCTCAATTTCTTAAAAAATAATTGACAGATTTTGTTTAAAAGTAATGCATATTTTTTGCTCATTATTTCTGCCCATAGGTTTATCAATGGAAATGAAATGGAAAACTGCACAATAAGTAACGGAGGAAAGATTTCAATATTGCACAGCCCATGCAGCATGTAGAAACAGGATGGGGTACAGAATTGGCTGTACCATAACGCAAAATAAAGCATCATGTGCCAGCTTTTGACATATCAGAGAGTGCCAGAGAAGGAGACAAACAGACTTGATCCATCTTGCACAAGTTGCATTGAAGTTAGCAGGAGCTATACTGGCTGGAAGGAGAAGGGAATGAAAGTCAGTGGACACAAATTACTGGCACTCGTTGATTTTAGTGATGGTTAATGCTGTTTTGTTCTTTTGGTAGAATAAGTTCACTTGGGGCAATATTTTTAAAAACTTGTGAGTAGAATACTGGTAGCTGTGACTGGCACTAGCAATACTACATACTAAAGAATTAACTCCACTTATGTAATCAATAGGTCTATACAAATCAGACTAGGTTGGAAAACATAATGCATTTGGACTGTTATTTGCTTCAGTATAACAGCTCTATGCAGAAAGAACCGTTCTTAAGAATATCTTTGAAGTAAGAAGTTCAGTCCACAAGAGCAGAGAAAATAAGTTGATGCTTGTACCATGTTCAGACTGGCATGACTAGAAGACTGTGTTTTGAGATCCTCCTCAGGTTTGAAAGAATTTTGCTTGGCAGTCCAGTGGTTGTAGCAGAATCTGCTAAAATGGCATGTCTTGTCTGCATGTGTTTAATACAGTAACCTTGTAAATATTCAAAGGGGTTTGGGGAGATCTGGTTGTATTTTATTTTCTTCCACTGCTAGGTCTTAATATTTCTCTTTTCATGTTTAGCTAAATCTGTGGTTTGATTCCCAAGAAAAATCAACACAAGTACCTAACCTTATTATAATTAAACTTCCAGGTTAGACAAGCTTATATTTATATTTACTGCATTCCTGCTCTACCCAATATGCAAAGCTCTCTGGGAAGAATAAAGCAAAACATTCAGCTTTTGATAAATGGGCTCTATTCCATTATTCTACTGGTTTGTACAGTAGGGCAGCTTTTGCTTAGAGGAAAACTGACTGTAGAGATTAGTTCAAAATGTCATTACTCATAACAAATAGCATTAAAATGTATTTCAGGATATATCTTTGACTGCAATTCCACACATTTCTTTATGGAAGCAAGCCCCACTGAACACAAAAGCTTTGATCCAAAGTTGCTCTTCTGTTCATAAGTGGGGAGGGCTACCAGCCGCACATCAGGAGTTAAGAATTAATCTTGCTAGGGAGTTTGTCCATGTTTTGATTTAAGGTTGCTGGTGTGGGTCATTCTGAAGGCCAATGGGAAACATTTCAGAATAAATAAGTGCACAGAGGGTGGGGGATAGCCAGCTATTCATGACAACATAAACATTTTCCAAGCATCTTAAGAGTGGCAATTGACATACAGTGACTGTAGTAAGTAACCCACATAATTTGTAAAACTAAAATCCTAATGGCATTCGTTGCACAAAAAGTATGTTTTCCATTTGAAGCTACATGCATATGCTTAAGGTAAGCAAACAGGATAATCTATACATCTCTAGCAAAAAATAATACTGCTAAATTGTAATTGATTGGCTGTGGATTCAATCCACTGTGTCAGATATTAAGAAAGCCATATCACAAGTCATTGGTGAATAAAATCCTGCATGGTGTCAGATTTTTTTCCTTCTTGCTGTTTACTTGCTTCTCACAGTTCCTTCTTTGCAACTGTGAAAAGATATGTAGGAAAGGCCTGTACTCTAGCTTAGCCTCATTTATTAATATCTATCTCACTGTTGCACACTGGACTCTTCAAGTTAAAGTTAGGGATACAAACCTGTTTGTGTGCGTGTAACAAGGGGAAGGAAGGTCTTTCAGTTCCCATGCCTTAAAATCATTGTGATACAATTTTAAACAGCTGATTTTAAGTCATATTTCAACTATATATGTTGAGTTTCTTTTATGTGCAAAATGTTTTCTAGTTTTGTAGAAAGTTTATATTGTCATCCACTAAGCCAAGCACTAGCTACTGGATATTTTATTTATTTATTTAAAACATTTTTATGCCGCCCCCATCGCAACAAAGCCTCGGGGCGGCTCACAATAAGATAGAACATGCTCTATATGTACAATATCTTCTGTTAGTCTTAACATCATTCTAATTCATTTCAGTGGATCTGCTCTAAGTAGGACTAACACCAGATGTGTGTGATGTTAATTGGGGAGTGTGTATATACATACACACACAGAAACTCCTGTTTGTGTGTTTTTGTTGACTGACAGGGGCATGTGCTGCTGGGTGGTGTTATCAGCTCATAGGTTTTGCAGGACTACATAACACCCCAAGGTAGCTTTATTTTTCTTACACTTTACCTGTGGATCTACAAGCCTCACGTTTTGAGGTTTTATAAAAAGTAGGACTGGATTCAGACATGCTCACATAGGTGTTTATGTAGGCATTTCTCTAGAAAGCCTTCAGAAGGACTGTGGCTGGCTAAGGGGAGAGATGAAAGAATGGAAAGTGGCTCTATATTCTCTTTCGCGGGGCGGGGGTTGGAAAGAGCTTCCTGTTGCCAGTTGCGGACACAGTGAATTACTGTTCCATTGGGGCCCTGGCTGCTCTAGCCTGGATTTTGGACAATGCGATCTTTCCGTTTGTTCAGGGGTCATGGTGCTTACAATATATGAAAGATTTCCTTTTCGTGTAAACATAGCCAGACTCCAGGATGATTGAGCAATCACTTTGTTAGCAATGTCTGATTGAAACTGGGACAAGACATCTGGCCCATGCCCAGACTTTGATCTAGGGAAAAGCCGGTGTATTCCCCCTCCTTTCCCCACTCTTTCTCATCTTGATGTTGTCTGGCATCTTAAGGATGCTCTACTGTTTAACCTCTGCCTTGTGGGTCAGCAAAGGATAAAACGATTATCTCTGTGCTACTGCTCTTACTGATGACTTCTTATTCAATAGGATTCTGAATGTTCTTTATTTATAGTTCCTTTCAAATCCACCTTCCATGCTCACCTTGCTGGTCTTCTTAATAATCCTTCTGTCCTTTGCTGTTGAAGGCAAAAACTGCCCATGTTTGTGTTGTCCAAAGAAGGAAGTGTGAATGTATTCTTAGCTTGTATCTATGTAAGATCTGTATTTCTGAGGCCATTCCAAATAGGGCTAAAAAATTAACTGTTTCTACTCTGTCCCATGTATGTTTTTGGCCTGACTCACTTCCTTTAGCAAAGTTCTCTGCTATGTATTATACAGCAGTCTTTTAATTATTCACAAAGATCTATTTTGGTTTGGTGAATAGCAAATGCTGAACTTTGGTGATCTCAGTTTTTTCAGGCCTATATTTCTATGGAATTTTTCTTACTATGTCCTTAGTTTAATGTATGTACCAAGTCCATCCTATCTCTTTTGTACTGTATTCTGTTACTTCTACCATTTTTCCCCCTGTCATGGTGATCACCAGTGGAAAAAGATTGCTTTACTATAGCCTAGTTTGCCGTCATCATCTTGGGAATTTTTTAAGGGCAGTGGGAGGAATTTGTTGCCTAGATGCTAGTCTAATCATCCAGATGTTACTTGGTCACCTAAACTAGCGGTTGGTCACCTATTACTTAACCATGTATTAAGAGTCTTTTCCTTAGTACCACTCCCCCTGCCCCCCAATGCAGCATTTGTGGGGGCTAGACTGTATATTGGGAATTACCAACTGCCCATCTGAGTGGAACTTCTGTGCATTTTATTTATTTATTTATTTATTTATAATATTTCTATGCTGCACCCATCACAGAAACCTCAGGGCAGCTCACAAGGAAAATAAATAAACATAGAATAGAACAACATTAAAAATTCGGAGAATCTCGGCCATAATTTAAAACCAATAAATAACAACAACCAATTAACAATTAAAATTGTTAATTGTTAATTTAAATATTATTTAAATAAAAAGGTCTTGGCCTGGCACCAAAAAACAAATAAGGATGGTGCCAGGCAGACCTCTCTGGGGAGCGCATTCCACAGGTGGGGCGCCACCACAGAGAAGGCCCTCCTCCAGGTGCTCACCCTCCTAATGTCCGACATCATAGCCCCTGGCCAGCCCAGCCCCCGCACGACCCCCAAACGGCAGTGACCTCCCTTTGGCCATTGCCCTTCGGCCGCCGGCCCTTCGGCCACGTCCAGTGAGATAAGCCGGCGGTCCGTCCCCATCCCTCGCCCCCAATCTGGCTTGGCTCTCACCCAGCGCTGGCGGGGCGGAGAAGCAGGGCGAGCGCACGGCACTTGCGGCCCTCGCCAGCCGGCAAGATGGTGGCGTCCTCCCTGGCGGCAGCGTCGTTGACCAGCCTGGCGTCCTCCGGCCCCGGTGGGTCCAGTGGTGGCCGCGGGGAGCGGCGTCAGCTGACCCCCAGGGTCCAGTGGAGCGCCCACAATGTTCCCTGGCTTGTTGGTGGCAGATGGTGGAGGGAGGCGGGGAGAGAAAGGCCCAGTTCCGCCTTGCATGGCAGTGAAGGGTGCCTAGACTGGTGGACAGACTCTAAGATGTCTGGGGGAACATCATGGTAGGGCCACTGAAATTGAGCAAACATGTATGTGTAGTTAGGCTGCAGTTTTAATCCCGATGCATACAATCTTTCAGTACATAATTCTTGGTATAATACAACATTAAGTTGGTTGTGTTCTGCTTGAAGTAGCACAACCATCACCTAGTCCAATAAAGTCACAATGTTGTGTGCTAGCAGAATCAAAGCATTGGATTTAACACTTGTGCAAAGATACAAAATGAAATTTCTAGAGCAGTACACATTTTATGCTAGTGGAATGACACAATTGGATACAGTTCTCTGTACAGAATTTTAAAGTAAAAATTCAAATAAGATTTTACAGAATTCAAATAAGATTTTGTTGGATATCAGGTATAAATACACATACCTGGTTAGGTGTGTTCGAAACACATTTTTATTAGCCTGGAGTGCAGCTTGGGAAGGAAGATACTAGACATCTACACTCATCTACATGGTTGCCTTACTCTAACTTAGTGAAATGTCAGGTAAGGGATGCTCTGGACCTTATCTCCTCAGCTAGATTCACAGTATCTCCACAGGGGTACATGTGCTGAAATATTCTTTAGGGAGCACTCCTAGACAGGTGTAACTTCAGTCTCTGATATTATATTATTAGAATGCAGACTGGCCTTGAAGATTCGGTCTGTCTTTTACAACTGGCTGTTTTTGGACCTTGCATCTTGCTGGTGCTAGAAAACCTTGCCTCTGTTTTTCTATATCCACTGAATCTTTACAAAGCTACCAGGAACCGGCCTTGGCAAGCACAGGTAATGCCTATGTACCTCAGCCAGTTCAAGTGTAATGCACACATTCTGTACTATAAGGAAACCCATAAGTAATGACATTATTTTTAAAAAAATCTTTTCCAGCATCTGTTTCAGATGGCTTTAAATCTTATCCAGAGTTCTCAGAAATTTACCTATATGTTCTGTCTGGATTTAGCCTCTCAAGAACTTGCATGCAACCATATCTTAATCAGAAATGCTACTTCAGCAATGTCAGAGCACAAAACATATTTAAAAAATGTTCTTTTATGCAGCAATGTCTTTCTTAAAATAGAGGGATTTGCAGTCCAGTTTGTCCATAGATGTGTTTTACAGTGTAGAACAAGTAAATCTCTTGAGAGCCCGTGCAGTGTAAAACAGGGGAATTATCGTAAGTTGTCTTTTTCTTCATTTGTGAATCTTATACTAAAGGGTGCTTATTTCAGAAAAAGCTTGTGAATAACTGGAGCAGAAGTGCAAAAGTGCCACTCCAGAGAAGAATCACAAATTATCTTTATATGTTTTTATCTTGTTCTGTAGAATGAAGAGTGCTCTAGCACTGCTCCTGAATTTCTTACTGTATTTGGCTTGTAGCTAATATGCCATAAAAAGCTATAGGCTGATGCTTTTATTACTCTGTGGGGCTCAATAAAATTTTCATTGCTGTTGAAGTATTGCAACTTTCTTCATTTGTGTAAAGGATTGCAGCTAAAATAGGATGACTTCCCTTGAGTAAGATCATTATGGCTGGTAAACACTTCTTTGTCTATTGCACTTAAGTGTTAATTATTAATGCAATGTTAGTTTATGTAATTGTTTGAGAGAGGGCAGATCTTTCAAATATTAGAAAATGAGCATTTATTATTATGACTGGCTAATGCAATTTTAACTGAGATATGAAGCAAATTAAGGAAAGTTTTAATTTGCACCTTGTTCACTGATGAATCTAACACACATAGCTCCATTTTTATACTTAGTCTTTTTTAATTATTTGTGAAAACATTCAATTGTTATTTTTATAGTTTTATTAATCTCAGTTTAACTTGTTCATTTTTAAATAGTTTTGAAAATAAAACATAGGCAGTCTCATTTTCTGAAGTCTAGTTTTTGTTGTTGTTAGTCGAGAAGTCATGTCCGACCCACCATGACCCCATGGACAACATTCCTCCAGGCCTTCCTGTCCTCCACCATCCCCCAGAGTCCACCTAAGCTCACACCAACTGCTTCAGTGACTCTATCTAGCCACTTCATTCTCTGCCGTCCCCTTCTTCTTTTGCCATCTATTGTTCCCAGCATTAGGCTCTTCTCCAGGGAGTCCTTTCTTCTCATTAGGTAGTCAAAGTATTTGAGTTTCATCTTCAGTATCTGGCCTTGTAAAGGGCAGTTAGGGTTGATCTCCTCTAGGACTGACTGGTTTGATTGCCTTGCGGTCCAAGGGACTCACAGGAGTCTCCTCCAGCACCACAATCAGGTAATTTGATTGGATATCAGGCAGTTCATTCCTGACTTTAATTTGAAATGAAGTTGGAGGTGGTTTGGGTTCCTCCTTTGCCAAGGATAGGTATATTTAAGCTATGCCAGATGAAGCAATGTGGGGAAAGATAGGCAAAGAATGTGGAGGAAACAGATGTTTCATGTTAAGATAATTTTAATCTGGTTTTGCTAAACATGGGGGAGAGGCAAGGAGTTCTGGAGGACCAGAATTCTATAGGTTTTGTCTGGTCATGTTGGCCAAGCCGAATGTTGTAGCCACCAGTGTTTCCCATCTCACCAGCTCCTGTCAAGGCTCCTGCCAGCCTTTTCCTTTGGAAGTGCCAGAAAGCTGTCTTGGATACCTGTACTTGAATGCACCCTGAGCAAGGTGAAGTAGTCCCAGCAAGTCTCCACTGGCCTTTCCAGAGTAACAAAAGCCAGTAATTGGGAGTTGCTTGCCCCAACCCTCGAGCTGGAGAGGATATGGGGATTTCTGCTGACTTCTTGTGCAATCCCTGCCTGTTTCTGTAGCTTTATAGACAAAAAGGCATGTTGTGTGTTACATTTGTCAGAGGTGATGCCACTCTTACAATGGTAAGTCAAGCAGTTGAAGCCTGTGGAGAGCAGTGAGGACCCTGAAACCTCAACCACTAGGAATCTTCCTTCACTCTCCCTCCAGTTTCTCCCTCCACTCTCCAGCAGCCTTTTCCCACACTCTTTTAATCAAGAATTCATGGTACATTAATAGAGGGGAGCTTTATGCGATAAAAATGGATGATCTCAGGAAACCAATTGTAAATGCCACATTGTGTTTTATAGAACCACTGCATACATATAGTCCTCCTGGTATATAATTGCAGGATTCTTGGAGGAAGGGTGAGTCCTTTCGCTTCCACTCTTAATGTTACTTTATAAGGGTTTCCTACTAATTGCCAACTGTACAAGACCCTTGTGTGACACTATTTGTCATCTACACCCAAAAATCAAAAGCTGATATGTAAGTAAGCTCCTCATTGTTTCACCTGGTAATGGTCTTTTAACTATACATATAATGTGTGTATGGTGTGTGGGTGGTGGGTGTTAATATTTGCTGTGCAGAGAATATAAATTCTAGGTAAAACACTCAGCTACTCTGCCTGACTAAATATTTGAGTGTTCTAATTGTTGCCATGATGCAGCAGGGACCAACTACTTGTGAAAAGGCCAGTCCCTTTAAATTTGTTTAGATGAAAACAGATGAGTATGTGTATATACATCCAGATGTCTTCTAAAGGAAAGGTTTATATAAACTTGTTTTCAAAAGCTAGCTACCTTGCTTTTCAGTTAACACAGTGTTTTTTCTATATTAAATCTCCATTAATTTTAGCAAAAATAGTTTTAGATGTTGGTGGAAGACAGTGCATGAACCAACAGAAAGCAGGAGGGTTCATTTTTGCCATACAAAACAGATGGGAACTGAGCAGAGGAATAGTTTGTGGAACTATTAATGATGGCAGAAATAACTTTTTAAAATGCCTATCAGCATAATGGAGCAAGAAAGAGATTCATGCCACCTGAACGTCAGCATTTCTTAAAGTGTTTCTTTGTATTTATTCATTGCTGCTTTGAAAAAAAAGAACCTTGTCATTTAAAATAAACTTGAAATTTGATTTCAGTGATGAGCTCCTTGTATGAGGGGTGTCTTATGAATACAGAAGCTCTGTTTTTACTTGGGAATAAAAATTCTTGCAACTTGAAATTTCTGTATGGCAGGTTAATTTGACCCTGATTGTTCTGTTGTGGAATAATGAAGGTAGAATTAGCCTTTCTGCCGAGTTGATAGGCCTATGTTCTGGAATCAGTTATGCGTTTTCCTGAACTATGCAGATCTTGTACATAGTAGCTTGGACCATTAGTCAATCTAGCTGAGTATTTTATCTACTGGTAGTATCTTGCCAGGTTTTAGAAGGAGATTTTCCCAGTCTGCTCTGGTACAAGGAGTTGAACGTGCCACCTTTTTCATGCATAGCATGTTCTCTGTTGATGAACTAAATATCTTCTACCATCTCTTAAAAGCTTCCAAGTTAGAAAAGCATCACCACTGAACTTAAGAAACTGATATATCAGAGGAAAGGGTTCTAGAGAAGCCTTCTTCCCAACATGCCAGTTTTCTGTGCTCAGGGAAGATTTTATTTATTTGATTTATATCCTGCCTTTTTCTTTTTTTGAAAGAACTCAGGGTGGCTTGCATTATTCTCCTGGTGCTGCTCTCAATCTTAACCACACAACAGCAACCTTGTGAGTCAGGTTGTGCTGAGAATCTGTGACTGCCCCGAAGTTACCAGGCTGGAATCATGGCTGAACGGGGACTAGAACCCAGATTGCCTGAGTCCCAGACCTGCACTCTTAACTGCTACAACACACCAGATCTTTGCAATCCAGTGAAAACACTCATATAATTTCAAATTGAAAAGCAACAGGTAGTGCTTCTTAGTAGATGAATGGGTAGAAAGCAACCTGGTCTGCATGTTATGACAATTCATGGTTTAAACGACTCATAAATTTCAGTGGTGTGTGGAAATGGGCAAGCACATTGCTCCTGCACTCTCACCACTTCCTTTTTCATATTCTTTGTCAAACAACACAAGAACAATCCACAAACCAATCATGGGTTCAAACTCTGTGCTGTAAATCCTTAATAACCCAGATTTAGGCATGATGACTAACAGCCCAGGAAAAGGGCATTCCTGGCTTGTTTAGTGAAGCAGAAATAATAAGTGCCTGGAAGGTACTCAGCTGCTCACTTGAGCTCAGCTCTGACAGTGCATGGGTTGGCAGTTACATGCAAACCAGGCCAGGAAGTCCAATAGGGTGGAAAGAGGTGGTAAGACTTTGTTTCCCTTCTCCTGTCCTTTCGAATAATACTAGGGCTGATACAGTGAAATTGACAGTCTGCTTATCCTAGGCAGAAGGTAGTACTATTTAGGGGAGAACACAGTGATTTATGTTAAAAGAAATATTTCAAGCATAGGTTTATAACAGTTTAGCTTCACAACTTAAAAACGTGTGCGCATTTTTTTTAAAATGCTTAATTAGAGGCTGCCAACATTTCCTCTAAAATTTTGAAACATGCATTTCAATATTTGAGCTGCTGTTGTGGTACAGGAATATTACAGAGGAGGAAAAACTAAACAATTCCTTGTAGAGATCTAGTATGTTTTTGTGTGTGGTACTTGCATCACTAGAATACATACAGCATACAATTTAAACCACATAAATATGATGATCACCTCTCAGTAGACATTTCTCCACTGATTCTTGCTGTGTTCAACTTCTCACTTAGGATGTTATTTTGGGGGATTCCAGGGATATGAAAAATGTTGCTTAAAGTCCTGGTCCTTTGTATCAGTGTTGCAACAGGATATGCTGCTGCTTTCCTGTAAGCTTCATGGTTTTGTTCTTTCTTAAAAAGAATATTGTGACTTCAGAACTCCATTTCATTCTTGGAAGAGAAGGGGCACGTAATCTCCCTGCTCTGAAAAAGCTAAAATGAGCCCCTTTGAACTTATAAATGGAATATTTGAGCTGTTGTTTTCTGTAAATGACTGACTACATTGTACTGTAAGAACAGAAAGTACTTGAGTCCAAATTGCATCTTTCAACTTTCAGTTGGCAGCAAGCAACTTCCAAAATGTGTATGTGTGTGCGTGTGTTTTAATTAGGAGAAGATTGATAAATGGAAGGAAAGGAATGGGGAATTTAGAACCAAGTTACACTTCTCTTGTTTCTAGGTGCTTCTATAACATGCTAAAGATCCAGAAGGAGTTGCTAACTTAACCCTATAAGATGTGATGTTAATAAAATACAATCTGATGTTAATTTTGTCATGCAGTTTTCTGTGTTGCCATTACCACTGTGCCAGGACTTTCTAAAATCTGTGCTGTTCTGTGGCTGCTGTTGAAGCTACTTGTAAGGAATTGAATGAGGCTGTGATTGCTAAGCATTCATTTGATTAAGCTTCTCTAGCAACATTTTAGCGTTGTTTTTCAATGGATAAGAAGCAACAGTAAAAAAAAACATTTTGTAGAATACCTCGTTAAACACATAGTAATAGTCTTGCTAAATAGCATATAATGGGAGGTGAAAAGATCTATAAGACTTAAAGACTTATGGAAAAACTTTGGCATGTGAGAGTTTATTAAACCTTTTAGAGAAAGAATGAAGATTGCCCATCTCCCTTCTGATGGCCTTCCAAATAACTTGAAAAATATTTTAAGATCAAAACAGAAAAGTATTTTGGAGGTATTTGTTCCAGGGGATCAAGCAATGTTCTGAAAGAGATTCTTATCTTCAGTGGTGCTACCTTTCTAAAGTTCTCTCTTCTACCAGGTGACAGTTTTAGATACATTTCTATCTCATTCTCTCAATATTTCATATTTCTATTATTTAATTATGATGACTCACGGAGCACGTTCCAGCAGTGGCATAATAACAACAACAAAAACAACACATACAAAGACCATGAGTACATTTGTCGGTACAGATTAAAGATCTTTATTTACTGAATACAGAGAAGAGACTGTAAAGGCAAACTAGGTATAATAAGATGGTTGCATCCTGTCTGCCATCAGGAATTGCACTATGAGGAAATCCCAGTGGATAGACTCTTGGCCAGAGTGCACTTTCTTCTTCTAGGTCTGCATCAGTGTTTTTTGAGGTGTTGCAGAATAGACATAAACATTGCACTCTGCATATGCCTCAGCTTTAGAATCTCTTCTCTTTCTTTTTCCTCTGCTAATTAAGATGTTTCATCTTTACAGGCTCATGATCAGAAAAGAAAAGCAGCACTGGCAGTACAGGGCCTTATCATCCAACTCATGCTGCATTTATATGTCAATACTGGGCCTACACATACAGGGTTCCTTACTGTTTGGAAAGGCACCTATAAGCACACATAGATTTCAGGCATGCAGGTGGAACCCCCATAGGAGACGTGTGGAACAGCCAAAAGTGTCTGAAATGGGTTATAACTAGGATGACTGTTACATTTTCTTTTCGTGTGTGTGTGTGTGTGTGTGTGTGTGTGTATCTATCTGTTCCCTCAGGTATTGGTAACAAAGGATGGGCAGTGCACAAATGAATATTTCTACATGTCCTTCCCTCTCATTTGCTCTAAACTAAGCATGATCAGACCCATCAACCAGTCCTAATAGAATTTGTCACTCACACCCTTCATAATTTTGTACTGCTTCTTCTGAATTGTTCCCACTTCCCCTTCAGCAAAAATGGCTCCTCCACCATTTCATTCTCCCCAGCAATTGCTTATGTGCATTTTTGTTTGTTTTGCTACTTTGTTTCCCTTGGCTACATTTTACTGCTGGTTTACTGCTCCCCTTTTCATGAATCCAATAGAGCCCAAAGCTCTCAGGACCATCTCACCCCAAACCTAATTTACACTTTCTTCACTTAGTATCTGTGGGTGGAGGATGGCGTGAAGGATACAGTGGTGTGGCTTATCTCTAGCACATAGAAGAACAGTAGATTCATACAATTGGTTGGATATCCCAACATCTGTCGAGAGCCAGACCATTCTGTCCCTGATGGCCAGTGACGTAGCCAGTATCTGGGTGGCAGGCAAGCTAGTACTTCAAAGAGATAGGCTAATGTACCCTTCTCAACTTGGTACCTTCCAGCTCTTTTGGATTCCCAGGTCCTGTCAATATGGCCAATGGTCAGGAGTGCTGACCTGGAGGCCACCAGGTTGTGGTGGCCTACCTAATGGTGTCCCTTTGTGCTGAGTTTTGCTGTCCGGCTGAGTGAAACAAGACTTGGAATTGTACAGTGAGCAGTAATGCATCTATGCTTCTGTGGGATCACCTGACGACACGGATGAACCCACAGAATTCCTCTGCTCTTTGATGGTTTACCTGTGTTTAACTACATGAAGTTCTCCTCTCCAATTATAGACCATCTCCAGATATGTACCTTTAAAAAAGGGCTGCCAGTGGTTGGCTCATGATCTCACTCTGACATCTCCAAGGGCCAGCATTTCTCTTGTAGAGCCTACTCAGTATTGCTCAGGACAGCCATTTTTAGATGCTGTTCTTGAGCCAAAAGGCCTGAGTTGTGATGTCATTGTAAAAGCTAGAAAATAATATCATTAGGCATCCAGCCTTGTCCTAATTAAAACTATTGTAGCATGGAATATGTAGGCTGCTGGACATTTTTATTGTTTGATTGTAAACCTAATGCAATGTTGAGAGTAAAAATGCTGCTTTCTTATTGGACACTGGATAAATGCAGCCCTGTGTCCATGGCAACGTACACAGACTTTTGAGCACATAAAAATAAATAATTTGACTCTTCTAAATAAATGTCAAAGATTTAGAACAGCAATAATCATCTCCACATTGGGCACTTTCTGGCAGATGATGATGAGTTGGACCTCAGCTCTTCCAGGTAATCTTGTTATTGCTAGGAAAGTTAAATTGGAGGTCATTCTGACTTAAATATTTGTCCAGTGATGAATAACTCCAGACAATTTTGTTGCTGTGGAAGAAGAAGTTTCCTATCTCAGTACTTTTTCCCCCTGAGACTTGCAAGAGTCATTGAACTGTGAAAGGCAATACAATTGAAATTAGAAGATTTCTGTTGTCTCCTTTGGTCATATTTTGCTTTCCCTGAATATTCTCTTACTGTGTTTATATATAGATATAACCTTAGCAAACATTTATTCTGAGTCCACATAAAACAACTTGGGCTTCCACCTATTAGTCGTTGCTAGAGAACAGTTAGCAAAGAGTCGATTACCGGAAAGTTAGGCCATAGAGGGAGAAAGAGGCAAACAAAAGAGAAGAAAATGTTAAAATGATTTAAAAAGACATTGCAGATTCCTCCCACCTACCCCATATTACTGCCTCCTTTTAAGGAAAAAGTGCTGACCTGGCTGGTGAGGAACCATTTAAAAGTGCCTCCAGCACTTTTAAAAACAGCAGTTGACCTTGTTTCTCCCTGAGTTTCAATTCTTCAATTTCTTCATGCCCTGCATGTAACTCAAGGGCAGGGCAGGGCCTCATCTTTTTATATACAATTGTAGTTACCTGTTCCAGTCCATTAGGTTAAAGTGAATTAAAAGTTAAGCAAGTTAAAGCAATCTAGTGCTGCACTGAGATGAAATAATGCTTATTTTAAAATAGCTAATGCTTTGCCATAGCCTTCCCCAACTTGCTGTCCCCCAGTTATGTTGAACTATAGTTCTTATCATCCCAAGCCAGGATGGCCACCCCAGTTCAACTAACAGCTGAGATATAATAGCCCATCACATGTGGGGATTTCTTATCAGAATTCATTTGTTGAAGTGCTTATTGCAAGGCTTGTAATAAGGTTGCCTTTTGTCAGAAAATGCAAGAGTTGGTGTTAGGGCCATGGTGCAAATAGAGTTGTTATCATGGATGGCATTGCAGTAGGTGTAGCTGCATGCTTGCTGTGGGCTGCAGCAGCAGCTTTGTGGCTGGATCCCTGTGGGCTTGCTGTTTCTCTTCATCTTTGCAATTTTCTTTGTTTGCTTGCCTCTCACTCTGGCCCATACAGTTTCAGGTGAGAGACTTTACAAAGGGGTTTTTGCATTGGTGGATGGGAACAACAAAACTGGGGCACAATGGTCCCTAGAGCCCTCTGTAAAGGCCTTTGAAAGCTTCTAGGCACTGGGCTTATAGTAAACTCACGAATTTCAAAGAAGAATCCATGTGGGATACATAGAGAGCATGATGTCCATTCAGGAGGCTGAGAAAAGTGGCAGAACAATACCTTGTGCCAATCTCATTGGGCTAGATCTGTGGTTTTCAACTAGTGATTCATGAAACTAAATGAGGAAGGCTCAGCTTCTGCACAGTGCAGGGAGGAAGGAGATAGTGCAAGGCTATTAAGAGTCTGTCAGGGCACTCCCTCTCCAATAATCCTCGGAGAGGAGTGAGTGATTAGCAACTGTATATGTCTGCCACACATACTGTGTATGCAAAAGTGATAGCTTCAGTAATTTGAGACCATGAGCAAGAAGATGGTTTAACACCTTAGTGTTCCCTGCCCAGGTCTATAAAAAGGGTGCCAGGACGGCAGAGCTGAATTGGCTTTGCCTGCAATATGTCACGTCCTGAAAATCCATTATCATCATTCCATTTCTATACTGCCCCATAGCCGAAGTGCTCTCCCTCCCTTCCCCCCTCTCCCCAATATCCAGTTTGTTTATACAGTGAGTCCCAAGCGTACATGAAGGGTAAAGAGACTCTGGGTCAAAAAAGTACCTTTGAAAACTTTGACACTGTTTCCTGACTCAACTTCTTTTCTGCTGTATAATTGCAATTTTACCAAGGGAAGAAAAATGTCATTTTCTGTTGTGTTCTTCATTTTCAGAGCTTTATTTACATGTTAAGCTTGGAGTGGCACAAATCAGTGCAGTACTTCTGGGGAAAGCTGAGTTTGTTTCTTTCCTTCCAAAACTTAATTAACATTAAAAAAATAGATTTTTGAAGGACAAAGGAATGCTAGAACTCTTCAATCTTACTTTGTGACTTCAAGTTCCTCTTCAGCAGTATGGGCTGGTGGACCATTGTGAATCATACATTTTTTCTAGAAATATCTTCTAGAACTGGCCCAGTGCACTTCCTTGTGGGCTTTTAACTAGCACTAATTATATTCATTCAGCTTCTCAGAAAATCAGGACAATAGAATATCATGGAAACTAGTCCACAATCAGTACCAAATTTATAAACAGCCCAGCTGTTTCTGACTTCATTTACGTGGGGGAGCACACTGGATGTACATTGCTTCACATTTACAAGATCTTCAACCAAAGCAGTGATACTGCTTTCTTCAGTTGAACTCAAAAGATCATGGAAACCAGCCTGGAAACCTCAGCATGGACTTTCATATGTCCATACTGAAGATCTTTGTCACCCAAGATCTTACGGTAAATGGTTGGTGCAACTTCCAATTCCTGTTAGCATTAGTGAAAAAACTTTCACTTAGTGATTTTTTTTTGATGAAGCCCTGTTAAATGCACACAGATTATGCATATTTGATATTTAACTCACTATTGCTGCGTTCTTAGTAGAGATTCGTTTAGTTTTTAATATAGAAGAAATACAAATCTTTTACTAGCCGTTTATGACACTTAGTTCTGTGACTTAGTCTGCCTGTATTTCACAATTTCCCTATTTTAATTTTATTATACCCAGTGTGATCCAGTTAAGCCAAGGAATAACAACAGTTCCATTGCTTATAGCCCTTACAAATGCCATCAAATCCTATTAAGAATGCAATCCCTGACGGCAATATTAGTTTCTCTGTGGTTTTGTCTGATTATCTGGTTGCACAACACACCTGAGTAGTGGCTCAAAGGACTTTATTATCTGATGTTCACTGCTGGCTCATGCATTGTAGAAGAAGTTGATGGCTGTGACAAATATAATGTTCTTCCAGAGGTTGCTGATATTCTCCCCCATCAAACTAAGTAACTGAATAGACCAGAGTTACTTAAGCCAGGCAAGGCAAAGTGCTGGGCTTCCTTTCCTCCTGTGTGGGAAATTGTGTAGATCTGCAGTGCTTTTCTCTTTTACCCCTCTGACCAGTCCTCACTCTTGCATGGATATTGAGCCCTCTAAGACTATTTATAGATAATCACTATTTTTCAAGCTTCCTGCATATCTGACCTGGTATACTTATTCTCCCTTTATGCCTCCTCTCAACTAGCAGCAGCCGCATGGACTGTGTATGTGCACATGCACCCAACCTAGAGACACATTGGTGTATATCCCATTTGCCAGTGCACCTATGGGCTAACTGCCTTGTATTTCTACTTTTTATGAATTGTTACGAACCACCCAGAGATCTTCAGCTATTGGGATGTATAGAAATGAATAACTCTCTCCTAAAACTCCATGTAAGAAGCATGCTTGGAACAAAGCATTAATTCCTGAGCTGATTTCATTCAAAATCACCTTGAGGAGTGGTGGTTCGCCACTGATCCACAGTTGGGCAGGTTCTTTTTCAATGGAGCATTGTCTCAGACTTTTAAGTTAGTTGGGCGATAATGAAATACAGCAATAATTTAAGCCTTAGTGTTTACGGACTCTTTTTTGCTGCCTCTGAGAGTTCCTTTGTTCCCCTGTCCTTGTTTTGCCAATGGTCTTTCCAGGCAACTGCAACATGGTTTTCTGTTACTTCCTTTTAATTAGTTCTCTGTTGTGTTCTGTAATAGATATTCTGTGCAGTCTGGATCCCTGATTGATCAAGGAACCCTGTCATGTGCAAGTGTCTACCTGTTTTTAGTAGCTTTGGCTATTAGGCAATATAGAAATGTTATACATGAAATTACATTACATCAAGGGTAGAAATATGTTGTTTGGGTATCAGCTTTGCCTGTTGAAAAAGAACAGATGGCAGATTTCTCAGAGGCTAGTGCAACTTATCTCAGTAGACCTGGTTCTCAGGTTTCGTCACTACTTGGGGACCAGGTAATTGGTCACCTAGAGGTAATGCTCTTCTTTAATCCTGTTCATTTTTTTTTAAAAGTCAGACCAGATACAGCATGTAGTTCCAGAATACCGGTGGGGTTGTCCAGCATTCAAGTCATGCGGAAGTTGTATTAGTGAGCTAATGTAAGGAGTGGGAACCCTGCTCTATTTTTCCTCCCGCTACCAAAGACAGGCGTAGTGCTGTTCTCTTTTGTTTATCCACCAAGGTTTCAAAGATGAACATAGTTGTTCTAAAATGTGGGGCAACTCTTGAAACTGGCAATGTTAGGATGAGGCTGTCAGAAAATATTCAGTCCTTTTTGAAGTTTGCTGTTGTATCTGGTCATTATTTTCTCCTTGTTCTTGGTGAGTTAAAAAAAAACACACCAAATTTTTGGGAGTAGTCAATGATGTCTGTTTTTAAATTTGAATACAAAACTCTTGCATTAGTGCTACCAGATTCCCAGGATTTCCTGTGTCAGGATATAAATGTCATACAATGTGCCACATATGGACCCATATATGAGGAAAAGGCACAGGTGTGGTATAGCAATGTATCCCAGTGCTCATGAATTACAGTCACATGCCATTGGGCAGATTTGTTCCCTCTCCCAAGCATCTATGTACACAATGCAAGAAAAGAGTTGGCAGCAGTAGACAAACAGTCAACAGTCATAAAAGATTATCCACTGTTCCTGGCTTTCCCATTGAGAAATCCAAGATTAAGTTCTGTGCCTTGGAATACTTGGAATTCTGTTTTCTCAGGAAACCACTAGGAACTACCCTAATGCAATGATGCTAAAGCAGTACCCTGGTGGCATGGACACTTCATTGTGATACAGACGTAAAGAAAGAATGGGGTGTTAAGATTATTGGATTAATCAAACATTTTGTGCACTGATTTTTGGCACTGATAGTTAAAACTTTGCTCTTCAACAGAGAATGTCTTGTGTTTTCTCTCTGACCCAGCAACACAGCATTGTAACAACTTTCAGATGTGCTTTTACCCTGAGGTTATCTTTTTAAAAAGAAATTGTACTATATTTTGAAAGATTTGTTCTGAATTCATAGTCATTGGATTGGGTAACCCATTACATATTTTCTTGCAGCTCCAGTTTGGTGTGGAGCTAAACTACAAATTAAGCAGAAACAGTAGGTAGAGTATCTCCTGGCCTATGCTGCTTTAGAAAGCACATGGAAAAGAAACTTAAGTCTTGCTTGAAAAACACTAAAGAATGATCACTTAAAATGTAGCACTGTGTCTATTAATGTAGGACTTTGCAAATACAATTGGCCTTTTTTAAAATCTTGCAGTCTAGAAGGAAGATAGATAATGTTGTCATGGGAAATAAACTCTTGTGTACATTCTTCAAGATTGTTAGCTTGCCATCTCTTTGCTTCCTCTCCTTCTCAACAAGTTTATCTTGAAAATATGCTGCTTGTTTCTTCATTTTGTTCTGTGAGTTTATGACCGTGCATTTGTTGAGCCTCATGAGACAGCATATATGGTTTGAAGATTTAATGTGATTATGATAAAACTATCTTGTTATGTTCCATTTTCCATACTGTTCACTTTATTAACAATAGATGTTTGATTATTCTGTACTTTGTGATAAATCAACCTCTTTTTTGTGATTTCTCAAATGTAATTGAGGTTTTGGACTGGGGTAAAACATATGAGGAGCTCAGATACTTTGGCCACCTAATGAGAAGGAAGTACTCATTGGAAAAGACCCTGATGCTGGGAACAATTGAAGGCAAAAGGAGAAGGAGACAACAAAGGTTGAGGTGGCTGGATGGGGTCACTGGAAAAGTGAGTGTTGGGTTGGATGGACTCAGGGGATTGGTGGAGGACAGGTGAAACTCGAGGAATGTTGTCCATGGCGTTGCAGAAAGTCAGACATGACTTTGTGACTGATCATCAACAACAAAACTTAAGTGTACAGAACATTCTCCCATAAAATCTTGAGTTGGGTGGGAATAAAGGAAGGGAAGCGAATTTTCATATTTGAAAATTGTATAACTTTGCAGAAAGTTCAGCATCTAAATAGGGTTATTTAGTTGCCTTTCCAGTAGTCATGACAAAAGTTCTGTATGCTGAAAATAGCATTTCCCCGTGGTCCTACATATTTTCATGAAATTACTATCTGTCAAATAACCCTAATTCATAGTGGAATTCCTGAACTGTGGCTGTCCTTGCTTGAACAAATAGCATGTTTCTTGCTAATGTCTTCAAATGAGAAAGCATCCTTTGGCAGTAGAAGTATAGGGCAACTGTGACTATTGCCCAGCAGAAGAGAAATGCATTCTTGCATGAGATAAACATGCTCAGACATATGTTGATTCCCTAGCCTACATGATTTTCATATCTAGTCTGATATCAGCCCATCTTCTTTTTAAAGACCACTTGCTTGGTTGATAACAGCTAGAGGCAGCAAGTAGGGAAGGAAGGCCTTATTTACCATCATCCTTCCCTGAGGCTTGGATGCAAGGCCTGTAATAGCCCCTGGGAAATGTAGTTTCCCCAAGGACTACTGTAAAGATCACCAGACCTTGGGAAAAACACATTACCTGAGGATAACTGCAGTAATCATCCAACAAACCAGGCAGGAAAATGTCTTTGGTCTTGGAGAATGCCCCAGAAGGTAGGTTGCATTATAGCAGCCAAATGTTGCTGCCAGAAAAATGGGGAGCAGATTTATGGGAGAGAATCTGTTGTGTAGTTCTCAAGAGCATCTGCAAAGATTTCTTCTTTCTTGTGGGGGTACTGTAGATTGATTGGATGCAATGCCGGTGTGTCACCTAGCATTTTTAACCCTGGTTTTGAAAACAAAGGCTTTCTGTGCTGGGGTTTGCCAGAGTAGTGGGGCTTATGTTTAATTTTCAGGAAGAAACCTCAAAGACTCAGTTTTAGCCTAAATTCTGTTTGAGCAGAAAGCTGAGAAAAAGAAGGCAGGCTACATGTGTTCAAAAGGCACATTAACAATATTGCAGCTTTCTGCAAATCTGTTTTGGCTGCTAGGCCCAGGCATAGGTGTATATTCATCTGAAACAAGCAAAGATGGCAATTTATATAAATATTATGTGGTGCTATGCAGAGGAGAGGTTGGCAAGTTAGACCCTACATGGGACACTATGAAATGAACCAATGTCAAATTTATTTTGGCAGTGGGTCACAGCAGCCAAACCAAGATACTAATCCTGTGAATGTAGTGGCGGATTAAACAACTTGTAGGTGCAAAAACAAAAAACATTGGTGTCAGCCATCTTTCATGTCATACAGAGTTTCACCCCCAGTATTTCAGAAGGCATAGGAACACTTTTTGGGGTCTTTCTATTCTCTTTCTGAAGCACAGTGGAAAGCTCCAACAGTAGCTCTTAACCATAGCTAAGGCTAGGTATTCTAACAAAGGTACAATGACTCATAATACATGAAAATGGAGAAGCTGGGAAAGAGAAAAGTGTACCTTCCATTTATCATAGGATAATCACTTTCACCACCGGCAAGCAACATAGGTTTAAAAAACACTGGATAAAGAGTAATTGAAGATAACCAATGGAAATAACCAAGGCCCAAATTGGTTCACAGAGTGGGCATCAGCGTTAGAAAAGGGGGATGTATTCAGCCCTCAGAAGTTTGGGAAAATATATTGCCTGCAGAACTTGTTTAGGTATCTTTGTTGTTTACTTTTCATTGCCCTTGGTTCAGTTTTCATTATGTTGGTTTCATCATTTCATTACAAAGTTTGTAAGGCTGTAAGAACTATGTCTCCACCCCCTTGGCCTTAACTGCTTCTGTAATGGAATAGCTTGATTAATTTTCTTTCATTAGGTATGGGGAATGTTATGCTTACTTGACAGCTTATAGAGAATAGAAAAATAGCACACTGGCAGTAAATTATTCAGAATCCACAGGCTTTGTTTCACTCCCCCCTCCCCCATGATTATTCCACCACAAAGTCTCTTCAATCTGCACCCTAAACTGTGTTTTCCCCCTAGGGGAGTGGGGTGGATTACAATCAACTTTATGATAATTATGTCACTTCAAATACATTTTTGTACCACCTAAGGCTTTGGTTAGTGGAAACATTTCAGTGCTATGAACAATTGCAATATGATACTAGTTTAACTGCTGTGGCTTCACCCCCTAAAGACTCCTGAAATTGTAATTTGATGAAAGTGCTGAAAAAATCACTACAATTACCAGGATTCCTTGTAAGTGGGAGTAATTAGTGAATCAGATAAAGGCAGCAATGGTAGACACACTCACTTGGGACTTCTGAGGACTGCTCTACATGTCCATGAAATGTTAGGAATTTCCTTCATCTCTGACCCAGCTGAGGCATAATTTAAGAATAGGAGGAAGATAATATGCCTACCAGTTCTGGTGTGCCATTTTGATTGAAACTGATTTTCTTGTTATATGTAGCTGAAATAGATATGCCTCTCCACTTAATTTATATGACAATTAATATAGCCTTAATTGTTTGAGCATATATTTGATCATACCTCCTGAGCTGTGCAGAGAGTCCAGGTATTGGCTATTGTAGTGGCATATAAATCCATTAAATAAATTAAATATACTTTCATTCTGATTTTTTGCCTTAGTCATATAGATAATGATAAGGGATACATTTATTTATAACTATTCCTCCAGGATAGTATAGAATGAGAGTCCAAATCCAAAGATCTGAGGAATGCTTCCTTAAATTCAGTAGATGTTACTTGATACTTCACCATAATTTTCTCAAAGTAATTTGATTTGTACAGTGCCTTCCTACCAAAAATGATACTCAGGGCAGCTTGTAGGCACAATTTAACTGTCCACAGGCAAGGAAGTAAATGCAGGCAGGATTCACGTGGAACGCTTGGTCACAGCAGTTTTGCTCTGAGAATAAAACAAGAAAAATGATAATTTAAAAACTTAGAATGAACTGAGCCAGAAAGAGCATTCTCTAACACTAACATTATCGCCTCCACAATCATCACACTACATTTACATCCCACTTTTTTCTCTTGTGAGAAACCCAAGTTAGCTTACATAGTCCCCCTGCTCTTCACCTTATCCTTTAACAACAACCCTGAGGGTGAGTGACTGGCCAAAGTGAGCTTCATGGCCAAGTGGAGACTAGAACCTGGATCTCCTGGATCCACAGTCCAATACTTTAAGACCCATCACAGCACATTGGCTTTTGGAAAACATATACTGGCTGATGGAAATGGCAAAGTTGGCTTCTAAGGCTGCAAACACTGGGGGGACCTGGCATCCATGCCTGAAATCACTTTGAATAAACACTTGACTACTGGTATCCCTGCATAGCCACCCAGATCCTCTTTTGACCTTTCTGGACTTCCTTTTCCCCATGTAAAGTGTGTGCATTTCCCCTCCTGTAGGATTAAAAAATAAAAATGTATCAGTGATGCTGTTGTATGAAGAGATTTGCGGATGATTGATACCGATACTCTTAACTTTATATTTGCTGCTGAGGTTAGTTTTATAATTAGGGTCCTAAAGATTTTCACTTTTTCTTGCATTGTATAGCAAGTCTTAATAAAATGAGGGGTGGGTGGGGGGAATCACCCAAGCAACAGAGTTGGTAGAAATGCACAGCATAACATTGCTCTGCCTTCTCTGGAACCGAAGATCAAAATGCATGGGCACATAAGCACTGTTGTCTGGTTCTTGGCACATAAAAGCTGGAGAGAACAGTGTTGCTTTATCTGTGTTCTAGGACTGGGTCTAGTGTCATATTGTTTCCATGTGCAGAACACCATGTGGTATATCCTGTCCTTTGCTGACATCCAGCAATCTAATACTAGGCTTCTCAGTCCTAAACAAACAATATCGTAATCCACTGTCAGTTACACAATCACAGCACTACCCTGTCAAAACATACTTTCAAAGATTAACATTGAAAAGGAAACAACCTGCAGGACAAAAGGCCAGATTGTAGCTTGGTCTGGACCCTAACTTTCTGCCTCTCTTTTGGTACATTTGGCTAGTGGTTAGCTTTGCTTTGAGACAGGTTCTCAATTTGGGGACAACTTCTACAAGCTGCATTTGTACATCAAATTACATTCTGTAGCAACTTATCATTTTAAAGGTATCAAGATAAATATATCTATGAGCACCCCACATCTATGGAAAAGACATTTGATAGATCAGGACGGTCCAGCCTTTCATACTCCGAGGGCTGCATGAGGACTTTGGCAAAGAGCCTGGGGGGGCCACACAATGAATTATTTTATTTATTTATTTATTTATTTATTAAAACATTTTTATGCCGCCCCATTCGCCGAAGCCTCGGGGCGGCTTACAACAATAAATAAAAGTAATTATAATATAAATTACAATAAATATAAACATTAAAAATCCAAAAAATACAATATAAAATAAGCCGCCCTGGCCAGATAAGATCAAATAATACCAACAGTTAAAATGCCGCTTAAATAAAAAGGTCTTCTCCTGGTGCCGAAAAGCAAATAACGACGGCGCCAGGCAGACCACTCTGGGGAGCGTATTCCATAACTTAGGCGCCACCGCAGAGAAAGCCCTCCTCCGAGTACCCACCCTCCGAATTTCTTTCACGGAGGGTTCCCGGAGAAGGGCCTCTCCCACTGATCTCAAGGGGTGGCTGGGCATATATGGATGTAAGTGCTCCTTCAGGTAACCAGGACCCAAGCCGTTTAGGGCTTTATAGGTCATTACCAACACCTTGAATTGGGCCCGGACTTCAATGGGAAGCCAGTGAAGCTGACGGAGAACTGGAGTCATGTGAGCATAATGTCCAGTCCCCGTCAGCAGCCTGGCAGCTCTATTTTGAACCAACTGAAGTGTCCGGACCATCTTCAAGGGTAGCCCCACGTAGAGCGCGTTACAGAAGTCAAGGCGGGAAGTCACCAGTGCATGTGTCACTGTCGCCAGGCAGTCGTACTCCAGGTAGGG